>NW_024728846.1:0-21386 GCF_018991925.1 Homarus americanus | reverse complement strand
AAACTCCCCTGGTCGAGTATAACAAAGTCCCCTGGTCAAGTATAACAAAGTCCCCTCACCGAGTATAACAAAGTTCCCTGATCAAGTATAACAAAGCCCCCCTCATAGAGTATAACAATGTCCCCTGATCGAGTATAGCAAAGTCCCTGATCGGGTATAACAAAGGCCCCTGATCGAGTATAACAAAGTCTGCTGATCGAGTATAACAAAGTCCCCTGATCGAGTATAACAAAGTCCCCTGATGGAGTATAACAAAGTCCCCTGAACGATTATAACAAAGGCCCCTGATCGAGTATAACAAAGTCATCTGATCGATTATAACAAAGCACCCTGATCGAGTATAACAAAGTCCCCTGATCGAGTATAACAAAGGCCCCTGATCAAGTAACAAAGGCCCCTCATCGAGTTTAACAAAGGCCCCTCATCGAGTATAACAAAGTCCGCTGGTCGAGTATAACAAAATCCCCTGATCGAGTGTAACAAAGTCCCTTGAACGATTATAACAAAGCACCATCATCGAGTATAACAAAGTTCCCTGATCAAGTATAACAAAGTCCCCTGAACGAGTATAACAAAGTCCCCTGATCGAGTATAACAAAGTCCCCTCCCCGAGTATAACAAAGTTCCCTGATCGAGTATAACAAAGCCCCCTCATAGAGTATAACAATGTCCCTTGATCGAGTATAGCAAAGTCCGGTGATCGGGTATAACAAAGGCCCCTGTTCGAGTATAACAAAATTACTTCGATCAAAAAGATTATAGCAAAATCCCTGATCCGGGTATAACAATGTCCCTGATCGAGAATAACAAGGCCACAGTCGTGTTTAACAAGGCCCTGATCAGGTTTAACAAGTCCCCTGGTCGAAAATATAACAAACTCCCCTGGTCGAGTATAACAGATTCCCCTGGTCGAGTATAACAAAGAACCCTGGTCGAGTATAACAAACTCCCCTTATCGAGTATAACAAAGGCCCCTGATCGAGTATAACAAAGCCCCATCATCGAGTATAACAAAGTCCCCTGATCGAGTATAACAAAGTCCGCTGATCGAGTATAACAAAGTCCCCTGATCGAGTATAACAAAGTTCCCTGATCTAGTATAACAAAGGCCCCTGATCAAGTTTAACAAAGGCCCCTGATAGAGTATAACAAAGTCCCCTGGTCGAGTACAACAAACTCTCCTGGTCTAGTATAACAAAGTCCCCTAATCGAGTATAACAAAGTCCCCTGATCGAGTATAACAAAGGCCCCTGATCGAGTATAACAAAGGCCCCTCATCGAGTATAACAACGTCCCCTGATCGAGTATAACAAAGTCCGCTGATCGAGTATAACAAAGTCCCTTGATCGAGTATAACAAAGTCCCCCGATCGAGTATAACAAAGGCCCCTGATCAAGTTTAACAAAGGCTTCGGATCGAGTATAACAAGGTTCCCTGGTCGAGTATAACAAACTCTCCTGGTCGAGTATAAAAAAATCCCCTGATCGAGTATAACAAAGTACCCTTATCGAGTATAACAATCTCCCATGCTCGAGTATAACAAAGTCCCCTGATCGAGTATAACAAAGTTCCCTGATCGAGTATAACAAAGTCCCCTGAACCTATTATAATAAAAGCCCCTGAACGAGTATAACAAAGTTCCCTGATCGAGTATAACAAAGCCCCCTAATCGAGTATAACAAAGTCCCCTGATAGAGTATAACAAAGTCCCCTGATCGAGTGTAACTATGGCCCATGATCGAGTTTAACAAAGGCCCATGAAGTATAACAAAGTCCCCGGGTCGAGTATAACAAAGGTCCATCATCGAGTTTAACAAAGGCCCCTCATCGAGTATAACAAAGTGCCCTGGTCGAGTATAACAAACTCCCCTGGTCGAGTATAACAAAGTCCCCTGATCGAGTATAACAAAATCCCCTGATGGAGTATAACACAGTCCCCTGAACGCTTATAACAAAGGCCCCTGATCGAGTATAACAAAGCTCCGTGATCGAGTATAACAAAGCACCCTGATCGAGTATAACAAAGTCCCCTGATAGAGTATAACAAAGTCCCCTCATCGAGTATAACAAAGACGCCTGATCGAGTTTAACAAAGGCCCCTCATCGAGTTTAACAAAGGCCCCTGCTCGAGTATAACAAAGTCCTTTGGTCGAGTATAACAAACTCCCCTGGTCGAGGAAAACAAAGTCCCATGGTCGAGTATAACAAAGGCCCCTCATCAAGTTTAAGAAAGGCCCCTCATCGAGTATAACAAAGTCCCCTGGTCGAGTATAACAAAGTCCCCTCACCGAGTATAACAAAGTTCCCTGATCGAGTATAACAAAGCCCCCTCATAGAGTATAACAATGTCCCCTGATCGAGTGTAGCAAAGTCCCCTGATCGGGTATAACAAAGGCCCCTGATCGAGTATAACAAAGGACCCTGATCGAGTTTAACAAAGGCCCCTGATCGAGTATAACAAAGTCCTTTGGTCGAGTATAACAAAGTCCCCTGAACGAGTATAACAAAGTCCCCTGATCGAGTGTAACAAAGTCCCCTCACCGAGTATCACAATGTTCCCTATTCGAGTATAACACAGCCCCCCTCATAGAGTATAACGATGTCCCCTGATCGAGTATAACAAAGTTCCCTGATCGAGTATAACAAACGCCCCTGATCGAGTTTAACAAAGGCCTCCCTGATCGAGAACAAATTCCCCTAGTCGACCAGGCAGCAAAAGTCCCTGAACGATATAACAAAGGCCCTTGATCGGTATAACAAGTTCCTGATCGAGTATAACAAAGCCATTGATGTAACAAAGTACCCCTGATAGGTATAACAAAGTCCCTGATCGAGTATAACAAGGCTGATCAGTAAAGGCCCCTGATCGACAAAGGCCCTTGGTCGAGTATAACAAAGGCCCCTCATCGAGTTTAACAAAGGCCCCTTATCGAGTATAACAAAGTCCCCTGGTCGAGTATAACAAACTCCCCTGGTCGAGTTTAACAAAGTCCCTGGATCGAGTTTAACAAAGTCACTGATCGAGTATAACAAAGGCCCCTGATCGAGTATAACAAAGTCCCCTGATCGAGTATAACAAAGTCCGCTGATCGAGTATAAAAAAGTCTCTTGATTGAGTATAACAAAGTCCCCTGATCAAGTATAACAAAGCCCCCTGATCGTGTATCACAAAGCCCCTCATCGAGTATCGCAAAGTCCCCTGATCAAGTATAACAAATTCCCCTGAATGAGTATAACAATGTCCCCTCACCGAGTATAACAAAGTTCCCTGATCGAGTATAACAAAGTCCCCTGGTCGAGTATAACAAACTCCCCTCGTCGATTATAACAAAGAACCCTGGTCGAGTATAACAAAGTCCCCTGATCGAGTATAACAAAGGCCCCTGATCAAGTATAACAAAGGCCCCTGATCGAGTATAACAAAGTCCCCTGATCGAGTATAACAAAGTCTGCTGATCGAGTATAACAAAGTCCCTTGAACGATTAGAACACAGGCCCCTGATCAAATATAACAAAGCCCCCTGATCGTGTATCACAAAGCCCCTCATCGAGTATCACAAAGTCCCCTGATCAAGTATAACAAAGTCCCCGGAATGAGTATAACAAAGTCCCCTGATCGAGTATAACAAAGTCCCCTCACCGAGTATAACAAAGTTCCCTGATCGAGTATAACAAAGTCCCCTGGTCGAGTATAACAAACTCCCCTCACCGAGTATAACAAAGTTCCCTGATCGAGTATAACAAAGTCCCTGTTCAGTATAAAAACTCCTAAATCGATTATAACAAGAACCCTGAGTAAAAGTATAGCAAAAGTCCTTGATCGAGTATAACAAAGGCCCTGATCGAGGTATAACAAAAGGCCCCTAATCGAGAGTATAACAAAGTCCCTGATCAGGTATAACAAAGTCCGCTGATCAGGTATAACAAAAGTCCTTGATCGGGTTCAACAAAGTCCCTCATCAAGTATAACACATCCTCTGATCGAGTATAACAAAACCCATGATCGTGTATAACAATGTCCCCTGATCGAGTATAACAAAGGACCCTCATCGTGAATAACAAAGTCCCCTTACCGAGCATAACAAAGGCCCCTGGTCAAGTATAACAAAGCCCCCCTGATCGAATATTACAAAGTCCCCTGATCAGGTATAATAAAGTCCCCTGATCGTGTATATCAAAGTCCTCTGGTCGATATAACAAACTCCCCTGGTCGAGTATAACAAAGTCCCCTGGTCAAGTATAACAAAGTCCCCTCACCGAGTATAACAAAGTTCCCTGATCGAGTATAACAAAGCCCCCCTCATAGAGTATAACAATGTCCCCCGATCGAGTATAGCAAAGTCCCCTGATCGGGTATAACAAAGGCCCCTGATCGAGTATAACAAAGTCCGCTGATCGAGTATAACAAAGTCCCCTGATCGAGTATAACAAAGGCCCCTTATCGAATTTAATAAAGGCCCCTGATCGAGTATAACAAAGTTCCCTGATCGAGTATAACAAAGCACACTGATCGAGTAAAACAAAGTCCTCTAATAGAGTATAACAAAGTACCTTGATCGAGTATAACTGTGGCCCCTGATCGAGTTTAACAAAGGCCCCTGATCGAGTATAACAAAGTTCCCTGGTCGAGTATAACAAAGGCCCCTCATCGACTTTAACAAAGGCCCTCATCGAGTATAACAAAGTCCCCTGATCAAGTATAACAAAGTCCCCTGAACGATTATAACAAAGGTCTCTGATCGAGTATAACAAAGTTCCCTGACTGCTAAAACAAAGCCCCTGATCGAGTATAACAAAGTCCCTGGTCGAGTATATAACAAAGTCCCGTGATCGAGTATAACAAAGACCCCTGACTGGAGTTTAACAGCCCTGATCGAGTATATAACAACAGCGCCCCTTGGTCGGAGTATATATCAGCGCCCTCATCGTGCTTAACAAAGGCCTTCATCGAGTATATGTAACAAAGTCCCCCGTCGAGTATAACAAACCCCTGGTCGAGTATAACAAAGTTCTCTGATTATAACAAAGGCGCCCCTGATCGAGTATAACAAAGTTCCCTGATCGTGCATAACAAAGCCCTTGATCGCATAACAAAGCGTTCCCTGAACGAGCTTTTTAACAAAGGCCCCTGATCGAGTAGCGCAACAGCGCCCCTGGTCGAGTATAACAGCGCCCTCATCGAGTTTAACAGCGCCCCTCGCTGATCGAGTATAACAGTCCCCGTCAGAGTATAAACTCCCTGGTCGAGTATAACAAAGTCCCTGGATCGAGCATAACAAACTCCCTGATCGAATATAACAAAGTCCCTTGAACGATTAGAACACAGGCCCCTGATCAAGTATAACAAAGCCCCCTGATCGTGTATAACAAAGCCTCTTCATCGAGTATTACAAAGTCCCCTGATCAAATATAAGAAAGTCCCCTGAACGAGTATAACAAAGTCCCCTGATCGAGTATAACAAAGTCCCCTCACCGAGTATAACAAAGAACCCTGGTCGAGTATAACAAAGTCCCCTGATCGAGTATAACAAAGGACCCTGATCGAGTATAACAAAGGCCCCTCATCGAGTATAACAAAGTCCCCTAATCGAGTATAACAAAGTCCGCTGGTCGAGTATAACAAAGCCCCCTGATCGAGTATAACAAAGTCCTCTGGTCGAGTATAACAAATTCCCGTGATCGAGTATAACAAAGACCCCTGATCGAGTTTAACAAAGGCTCCTCATCGAGTATAACAAAGGCCCCTGGTCGAGTATAACAAAGGCCCCTCATCGAGTTTAACAAAGGCCCCCTCATCGAGTATAACAAAGTCCCCTTGTCGATTATAAATAAAACCCCTGGTCGAGTATAACAAAAGTCCTCGAACGATTAGTAGCCGAAGGCCCTGATCGAGTATATAACAAAGTTCCCTGATCGTGTATAACAAAGCCCTTTGATCGAGTATAACAAAGGCCCCTGAACGAGTTTAACAAAGGCCCCTGATCGAGTATAACAAAGGCCCCTGGTCGAGTATAACAAAGGCCCCTCATCGAGTTTAACAAAGGCCCCTCATCGAGTATAACAAAGTCCCCTGGTCGAGTATAACAAATTCCCCTGGTCGAGTATAACAAAGTCCCCGGATCGAGTATAACAAACTCCCTGATCGAGTATAACAAAGTCCCTTGAACGATTAGAACACAGGCCCCTCATCAAGTATAACAAAGCCCCCTGATCGTGTATAACAAAGCCCCCCTCATCGAGTATTACAAAGTCCCCTGATCAAGTATAACAAACTCCCCTGAACGAGTATAACAAAGTCCCCTGATCGAGTATAACAAAGTCCCCTCACCGAGTATAACAAAGTTCCCTGATCGAGTATAATAAAGTCCCCTGGTCGAGTATAACAAACTCCCCTCGTCGAGTATAACAAAGAACCCTGGTCGAGTATAACAAAGTCCCCTGATCGAGTATAACAAAGGACCCTGATCGAGTATAACAAAGCCCCTCATCGAGTATAACAAAGTCCCCTAATCGAGTATAACAAAGTCCGCTGGTCGAGTATAACAAAGTCCCTTGATCGAGTATAACAAAGTCCCCTGATCGAGTATAAAAAAGGCCCCTGATCAAGTTTAACAAAGGCCCCTGATCGAGTATAACAAAGTCCCCTGGTCGAGTATAACAAACTCTCCTGGTCGAGTATAAGAAAGTCCCCTGATCGAGTATAACAAAGTCCCCTTAACGAGTATAACAAACTCCCCTGGTCAAGTATAACAAAATCCCCTGATCGAGTATAACAAAGTTCCCTGATCGAGTATGTTACGAACCCCTCCACCCAGCACTACGAACCACGCCATCTATTGTCTTGATCTACCTACCCAGCACCACGATCAACGCCATCTAGGGACGAGACACGAGTATGACTCGTCTTAATTACCACTCCGGGGTTTCCCTTCTCCATATCCTGGTTGTTGCGTCACTTCCTCCCAGTCTTCTTTGTGAGCTCCAATTCGAGGAGAGAGGACTTGGCTCTGGGAAGTGACCACAGGATCATCTATCCTCTTAACCTACGGACAGTGACTACCTACCGTCTTCTACAATACTCAGCCTTACTCGTCAGCCATCTCAGCTCCTCACTTAAGTACTTGTATCTTGTATTGCCTCCCCCACGTCCACTTGCTTCAAAATTGTTTATGTTGTATTAATAGGTATATACTGTTAATGTTTAGGTTAAGTTTGGTTAAGGGTAATTTATAAGCTGAATATTATGTTAAGGAATTTATGGTACTTTATTATACACAACGAAAACTCGCATCCTTTGTCTACCCATTTATAGTCCGATTGTCTTTGTTTTTTTTTTAGTTGTTACCTGTTGGGATCTGGGTAGACGTATAACTATATTCTAAATCCCCAACTCAAATATAACAAAGTCCCCTTAAAGATTATAACAAAGGGCCCTGATCGAGTATAACAAAGTCTTCGATCGAATATAAAAGTTCTCTGATCGAGTATAACAAGTACCCCTGGATAGAGTATAACAGAAAGTCCCTGGTCGAGCATAACAAACTCCCTGCCCAGTATAACAAAGTCCCCTGATCGAGTATAACAAAATCCCCCTGATGGAGTATATAACAAAGTCCCCTTAATCCTATTATAACAGCGCCCTGCTGATCGGTATACAAAAGTTCCCTCGATCGAGTATAACAAAAGCATCAAAGTCTCGATCGAGTATAACAAAGTCTCCTGGCCCAGCATAACAAAGTCCCCAGATCGAGCATAACAAAGTCCCCTGATCGATATTAACAAAGTCCCTGGTCGAGTATAACAAAGTCCCCTGATCGAGTATAACAAAGGCACCTCATCGAGTATAACAAAGTCCATTGGTCAAGTATAAAAAAGTCCCCTGGTCGAGTATAACAAAGTCCCCTAATCGAGCATAACAAAGTCCCCTTTGTCGAGTATAGCAATGTCCCCTGATCGAGTATATCAGCACTTAGTCGAATAACAAACTCCTGTCGAGTATATAACAGTCCCCTGGTCGAGTATAACAATGGCTTCATCGAGTATAAGAAAGGCCCTCATCGAGTATAACAAAGGCCCTCATCGAGTTTAACAAAGGCCCTCACGAGGCAAGTAACAAAGTTCTGGTCGAGTATAACAAACTCCCTGGTCGATATAACAAAGAACCCTGGTCGAGTATAACAAAAGTCCCCATCTGAGTATATAACAAAGTCCTGGTCGAGTATGGGCAACAAAGGACCCTGATCGAGCTTAACAAAGTCCTGATCGAGTTTAACAAAGGCCCTCATCGAGTATATAACAAAGTCCTTAGTCGAGTATAAATAAACTCTGGTCGAGTATAACAAAGTCCCCTGGTCGAGTATAACAAAGGCCTTTCATCGAGTTTAAGAAAGGCCCCTCATCGAGTATAACAAAGTCCCCTGGTCGAGTATAACAAAGTCCCCTCACCGAGTATAACAAAGTTACCTGATCGAGTATAACAAAGCCCCCCTCATAGAGTATAACAATGTCCCCTGATCGAGTATAGCAAAGTCCCCGGATCGGGTATAACAAAGGCCCCTGATCGAGTATAACAAAGTCCGCTGATCGAGTATAACAAAGTCCCCTGATCGAGTATAACAAAGGCCCATGATCGAGTTTAACAAAGACCCCTGATCGCGGTATAACAAAGTCCCCTGGTCGAGTATAACAAAGGCCCCTCATCGAGTTTAACAAAGGCCCTCATCGAGTATAAATAAAAGTCCCTGGTCGAAGTATAACAAACTCCTGGTCGAGTATAATGCGAACCCTGGTCGAGTATAACAAAAGTCTCCTGATCGAAGTATAACAACAAAGTCCCCTGGTCGAGTATAACAAAGGCCCTGATCGAAGCCGGAATAAAGTCCCTGATCGAGTTTAACAAAGGCCCTGATCGAAAGAGCAACAAAAGTCCTTGTCGAGAGTAACAACCCCTGGTCGAAAGTATAACAAAGTCCCTTGGTCGAGTATAACAAAGGCCCTCTCATCGAGTTTAAGAAAGGCCCCTCATCGAGTATAACAGAGGCCCTTCATCGAGTTTAACAAAGGCCCTCATCGAGTATAACAAAGTCCCCTCATCCAGTATAACAAAGTCCCCTGGTCGAGTATAACAAAGGCCCCTGATCGACTTTAACAAAGTCCCCTGATCGAGTTTAACAAAGGTCCCTGATCGAGTATAACAAAGTCTTTTAGTCGAGTATAACAAACTCCCCTGGTCGAGTATAACAAGTCCCCTGGTCGAGTATAACAAAGGTCTCTCATCGAGTTTAGCAGCCCTCATCGAGTAGTATAACAAAGTCCCTTGGCTGAGTATATAACAAAGTCCTCACCGACTATAACAAAGTTCCCTGATCGAGTATAACAGCCTCATAGAGTATAAATAACGTCCCTGATCGAGAGTAGCAAAGTCCTCGATCGGGTATAACAAAGGCCCCTGATCGAGTATAACAAAGTCCGCTGATCGAGTATAACAAAGTCCCCTGATCGAGTATAACAAAGGCCCATGATCGAGTTTAACAACGACCCCTGATCGAGTATAACATAGTCCTTTGGTCGAGTATAACAAACTCCTCTGGTCGAGTATATCAAATTCCCCTGATCGAGTATAACAAAGTCCCCTGATCGAGTATAACAAAGTCCCTTGAACGATTATAACAAAGGCCCCTGATCGAGTATAACAAAGTTCCTGATCGAGTATAACAAAGCACCCTGATCGAGTTTAACAAAGTCCCCTGATAGAGTATAACAAAGTCCCTTGATCGAGTATAACAAAGGCGCCTGATCGAGTTTAACAAAGGCCCCTAATCGAGTATAACAAAGTCCCCTGGTCGAGTATAACAAAGGCCCCTCATCGAGTTTAACAAAGGCCCTCATCGAGTATAACAAAGTCCCCTGATCGAAAGAAGTACCAAAGTCCTCGAACGATTATAACAGCGTCCCTGATCGAAAGTATAACAAAATTCTCTGATCGTATAAAGCCCCTCTGATTGAGTATATAACAAAGTCCCCTGGTCGAGGCAACAAAGTCCCTCGATCGAAAGTATAACAAAGTCCTCGGTTTGAGTATAACAAAGTCCCGTGATCGAGTAGAACAGTTGTCCCTGATCGAGTATAAAATTCTGATCGGTAAGAAGCACAGCACCCCACTGAGTATAACAAAGTCCCCTGATCAAGTATAACAAAGCCCCCTGATCGTGTATAACAAAGCCCCCTCATCGAGTATAAGAAAGTCCCCTAATCATGTATAACAATGTCCCCTGAACGAGTATAACAAAGTCCCCTGATCGAGTGTAACAAAGTCCCCTCACCGAGTATAACAAAGTTCCCTGATCGAGTATAACAAAGCCCCCCTCATAGAGTATAACAATGTCCCCTGATTGAGTAAACAAAGTCCCCTGATCGGGTATAACAAAGGCCCCTGATCGAGTATAACAAAGTCCGCTGATCGAGTATAACAAAGTCCCCTGATCGAGTATAACAAAGGCCCCTCATCGAGTTTAACAAAGGCCCCTAATCGAGTATAACAAAGTCCTTTGGTCGAGTATAACAAACTCCCCTGGTCGAGTATAACAAAGTCCCCTGATCGAGTATAACAAAGTACCCCTAATCGAGTATAACAAAGTCCCTTGAACGATTATAACAAAGGCCCCTGATCGAGTATAACAAAGTTCCCTGATTGTAAAGGCCTGGGACTTTGGGATAGAAATCCCTTACCAGGCTAATCAGGATCTTAATAAAGGAAAGTCAAGGACCATGGTTTTCCGAGGAATAACAAACAACCGTTAGAGATTGGCATCTCTTTACTATAAAAATATAACACAAAACTCTGACACCACTCAACAAACATCAAATAATTACGGGAGTCAAACAATTAATGGAAGCAACAATTAAAGGAATCAAACAAATAATGGGAGTCAGCAATTAATGGATTCAAACAATTAAATGGAGTCAACTATTGATAGAATCGAACAAAAAAGGGGAATCAGCAATTAATGGAATCAAACAATGAACAAATATTTCCTACGGCAGTGGCCTGGGGGAAGGTTCTGGAACACGGTGATGCACACTCAGGATAGGGAAGCGTCCACTTCAATTCCACACTCAGCGACGTCTTGAAAAGGCAGGAGAACACCGGGGCACCGACGGAATGTGATGAACTGATGGTCGTGGTATGCGGTAGTGGTAGATGACCAGAGAGTTGGCAGTTGATAGGTGAAGGTCTGGGAACACAGCCCATGAGTCCAGGACCTATGATGAGATCACAGCCCGAATTTGACGGACGGCAGGGTAGCTAGATACTGACGGTATGGCGGCTGGGTTGAATCTCCCGTTGGCGGAGATAGTTGCTGCCGTTCTCACCTCCGTCCAACCACCCCAAGTGTCGTCTGCACCAGCAAACGAGCGAGTTAGCAGCGGTAACTAGCCGGAGGATCGTTTCCGCCCTTACACTGCTCCCCCAACAAAAATCTACTGTAAGGTAGATTAAGTCTTAAGATTAGTACACAAAGCGTAATCATCTTACAACAAATGCTTAAATACACATTGCACAATAAAGAAAGGTCATAGAAAAGAATAGGTGGAAACTTGATGTCCAAAACGTAAGGCCGTATCAAGGAACTGCACGTGGGGTCCACTTCAGTCCAAGTTTAAGTTTGGGCCTATTTCCTGTCGTAGAGGATTCTTCTATCTCGTCAGGTGTTGGCAGCAATTGGCAACCGAGATCAACAGACTCTGGCGTCCGAACTTCACAGGAACTCTTGCAGGGTAGTGCCTCGACTAACTCCAGCTTGGGGACGTCGTCAAGGACACGAGCAATGTGGGTCCTGCAATTATATTTCCTTAACAATTTAGCTTGATGTAATTTAGGCTTCTTAGAGGAAGGGGGTGAGAATCGTCCAACAAAATCTATGGCTACCCGAGAAGAAGGTTCTGCAACGACGGGTAAGGGTTCAAGTGGAACAGGACGGACTCTACCCTTGGCGGACATACGTGGGCACTGATCACAACTCCTACAAAAAGCTCTAATATCCGCTCCCATACCTGGCCAGTAAAACTGATCAGCAACCTTCCTATAAGTTTTCCTACGAGAACAGTGACTTACAGGAGAGCTCTTGTGAGCTACAGAGAGAATGTTACTACGACAAACATCAGGGACAACAAGTAAAAACCAACCTACTTTAGCTGATCGCTTGGATGAAACACAAGACCTGTGTAACACCCCATTAATAGAAACAAACTTATAAACCGACCCATCTCTCACCTGATCCTCCTCCCCGGAAGTCACCTTCTCTCTTACCCGCTTCAGAGTGGCACACGAGTCTTGAAGCTTGGCGAACTCCTTGGGCGTCACAGTCAGTGGCAACAAATTCGGCAGAATCAGGGGATGCGGTCGTTTCACCTTCGCTGTCCGTGGCCCTACAGCTTGGACCCTGGCGGCAGGCGCGGCGGCGTGAGAGGGTGGCGAGGCGACCTCGGCAGGTGGCGAGTCGTCGTCCTCAGCAGGTGGCGTGGGGACTGGTGCTGGTGGCGAGGAGACTGGTGCTGGTGGCGAGGAGAGTTTTAACGTTTCCGGGTCGTTAGGGTCACGAACACCGGGAACATTACCAATGAGGGCACTTGCACATTTAATGGGAGCTCTTACCACATTAGACCAACCAGTGAAATAGGGGCAACGCAGGTAGCACCTAACAACAGGGAACTGGTCAACACGACCTAAATAATCGGCGACACTAACCTTCGGGCAGCTGGAGATGTCAGCGTCAGGCAGGGCTTCTTCAGAGACAATAATGCACGAGCAACCAGTGTCCCTGATGAAAGTAGATGCCCTATACCCATTGATTGTTCCACTGACAATAACGGGGGCAGCTCCTGACCTCCAAACAGAATCCGACCTTGTTGCTGGGTTGAGTGTCAGCAGTCTTGAAGGCGAGGGGATTCCTGGGACAGCGAGAACGAATGTGCCCTTCTCCTCCGCAGCTGTGACACCGCACGGCTGGTGAACTACTCTTGTGTACTCCTGGGGATGGTTCCTCGGAGGACGGAGGCTTCGCAATCTTCACTACAGGAGGGGAAGACTTGGGGTAGGCGTTGCGAGCAGACGCCCAGTTGTCGGCAAGATGCACAGCTTCTCCAAGCGTCGCTGGCTGGTGTTCTTTGATGAAAATTCTCAAGTCTGGAGGTAGAGAAGACAAAAACTGATCTAATATCATGAAGTTAGAGAGAGACTCAAAGGTTTCTTCAACCCCTGATGTCTCCAGCCATTGTTGAAATAAACGACCCAGGTGAATCGAAAACTGCTGGTACGTTTCTCCCTCTCTAATCTTCGTTCTGCGAAAATCAGCACGATAACCGTCAGAAGTCTTGCAAAATCCTCGCAAGAGAGCTTGCTTCAACAAGAGTAATCTCGGGTGATGTCGGCAGACAGGGACGTGTAAATTTCTACCGGCTTACCACTCAGTAGGCTACCCAACCTTACAGCATAGCTATCTGGGGCTACACCAAGCAGCTCAGCTACCCGCTCAAACCTAACAAGGTAGGAGGCGATGTCTTCTCCTTCACGGTACACAGGCAAGCTGGGTTTTACCACATTGTCTTGTATATGGCCAGAGGATGCTGGTCTACTTGAAGCATTAATCCTAGCCAGTTCTAGGTCCTTTTCTGCCTGCAACTTAGCTAATTCGAACTCTCTCTCTCTCTTTCTGACGTTCCTCTCCCTCTCTCTCTCTCTGACGTTCCCCTCTCTCTCTCTGACGTTCCTCTCTCTCGGCATTCTGTTGGGTGACCACATACTGACCAATCTCATTACCTGTCAGACCCAGGGCCACCGCTTGACCTTTCAACACCTCAAAAGTAGACATAATGATCCAAAAGGCCAAGAACAAAGAAAAAACAAACAACTTACCCCGCAAATAGCCAAAGGTAACTCACCTAGTGGCTCAATCAGACCAGTAAATGATTTGATCCGACTGGAGGGAACCTCGTTCCGCACCCAGCCCAGCTGAATCACCTCAGGGTAACGAAACCGCACCAGGTGAAACAACAACATATATGCTATGACAGCATCCACAGTGCACCCCAACCAACACTAATTAACTTCCCCACGTACAAGGGAGAGCAACAAAATTAGCACACAGAAGGAAGGGATAACCACTGAACAACACTTGCTTCCGGGCCACAGACAGCAAGGTGGCGCGCTCACGGCGACTTACAACAACACCGGAACGAATGTTAAACCTCAGAAACCAAAGGTCAGAGACAATCCTGGCAAGGTCGCCACTTGTAAAGGCCTGGGACTTTGGGATAGAAATCCCTTACCAGGCTAATCAGGATCTTAATAAAGGAAAGTCAAGGACCATGGTTTTCCGAGGAATAGCAAACAACCGTTAGAGATTGGCATCTCTATACTATAAAAATATAACACAAAACTCTGACACCACTCAACAAACATCAAATAATTACGGGAGTCAAACAATTAATGGAAGCAACAATTAAAGGAATCAAACAAATAATGGGAGTCAGCAATTAATGGATTCAAACAATTAAATGGAGTCAACTATTGATAGAATCGAACAATAAAGGGGAAACAGCAATTAATGGAATCAAACAATGAACAAATATTTCCTACGGCAGTGGCCCTGGGGGGAAGGTTCTGGAACACGGTGATGCACACTCAGGATAGGGAAGCGTCCACTTCAATTCCACACTCAGCGACGTCTTGAAAAGGCAAGAGAACACCGGGGCACCGACGGAATGTGATGAACTGATGGTCGTGGTATGCGGTAGTGGTAGATGACCAGAGAGTTGGCAGTTGATAGGTGAAGGTCTGGGAACACAGCCCACGAGTCCAGGACCTATGATGAGATCACAGCCCGAATTTGACGGACAGCAGGGTAGCTAGATACTGACGGTATGGCGGCTGGGTTGAATCTCCCGTTGGCGGAGATAGTTGCTGCCGTTCTCACCTCCGTCCAACCACCCCAAGTGTCGTCTGCACCAGCAAACGAGCGAGTTAGCAGCGGTAACTAGCCGGAGGATCGTTTCCGCCCTTACACTCATCGAGTTTAACAAAGGCCCCTGATCGAGTATAACAAAGTCCCCTGGTCGAGTATAACAAAGGCCCCTCATCGAGTTTAACAAAGGCCCTCATCGACTATAACAAAGTCCCCTGGTCGAGTATAACAAACTCCCCTGGTCGAGTATAACAAAGAACCCTGGTCGAGTATAACAAAGTCCCCTGATCGAGTTTAACAAAGCTCCCTGATTGAGTATAACAAAGGCCCCTGATCGAGTTTAACAAAGGCCCCTGATCGAGTATAACAAAGTCCCTTGGTCGAGTATAACAAAGGCCCCTCATCGAGTTTAACAAAGGCCCTCATCGAGTATAACAAAGGCCCCTCATCGAGTTTAACAAAGGCCCTCATCGAGTATAACAAAGTCCCCTGATCGAGTATAACAAAGTTCCCTGATCGAGTATAACAAAGCTCCCTGATCGAGTATAACAAAGTCCCCTGATAGAGTATAACAAAGTCCACACATCCAGTATAACAAAGTCTCGTGATCGAGTATAACAAAGTCCGCTGATCGAGTATAACAAAGTCCCCTGATCGAGTATAGCAAAGTCCCCTGCTCGAGTATAACAAACTCCCATGGTCGAAATATAACAAAGTCCCCTGATCGAGTATAACAAAGTCCCCTGATCGAGTATAACAAAGTCCCCTGATCATATAAATGGAAAGCCCCCATCGAGTATAACAAAGTCCCCTAATAGAGTATAACAACGTCCCCCTGATCGAGTATACCAAAGTATCCCCTGACTATATAACAAAGTCCCCTGTCAAGTATAACAAAAGGCCACTCATCGAGTTTAACAAAGGCCCTCATCGGCAGTATCAAAGTCCCTGATCGAGGCACAAACTTCCTGACTGAATAAGGTTTATAAACAAAATCAACGTTTAAACAAAGGCCCCTGATCGAGTATAACAAAGTCTCCTGGTCGAGTATAACAAACTCTCCTGGTCGAGTATAACAAAGTCCCCTGATCGAGTATAACAAAGTCACCTGATCGAGTATAACAAAGTCCCCCGATTATAACAAAGGCCCCTGATCGATTATAACAAAGTTCCCTGATCGAGTATAACAAAGCTCCCTGATCGAGTATAACAATGTCCCCTGATAGAGTATAACAAAGTCCACACATCGAGTATAACAAAGTCTCCTGATCGAGTATATCAAAGTCCGCTGATCGAGTATAGCAAAGTCCCCTGTTCGAGTATAACAAACTCCCTTGGTCGATATATAACAAAGTCCCCTGATCGAGTATAACAAAGTTCCCTGATCGAGTATAACAAAGTCCTGATCATATAACAAAGTCCCCTAACTGATTATAAATAAATGGGGCCCTTGACGCGGAACAAGTTCTGATCGAGTATATAACAAAGCCCCCCTGATCGAGTATATAAATAAAGTCCCCTGATAGAGAGGTATAACAAAGTCTCCTGATCGTATAACAGCGCTCCCCTGATCGAAGCGTAATAAAGGCCCCTGATCGAGTGAGCAACAAAAGTCCCCTGGTCGAGTATAAAAAGGCCACCATCGAGTTTACCAAAGGCCCCTCATCGAGTATAACAGTCCCCTGGTCGAGTATAAGAAACTCCCCTGATCGAGTATAACAAAGTCCCTGATCGAGTATAACAAAGTCCCCTGATCGAGTATAACAAAGTCCCCTGAACGATTATAACAGCGCCCGCATCGAGTATAACAAAGGTCCCTGATCGAGTATAACAAAGCCCCCCATCGAGTATAACAAAGTCCCCTTGTCGAGTATAACAATAAACTCCCCTGCCGAGTATAAATAAAGTCCCCTGATCGAAAGTATAACAAAGTCCTTGATCGCGTATAACAAAATCCCTTGAACGATTATAACAAAGGCTCCTGATCGAGTATAACAAAGTCCCCTGGTCTAGTATAACAAAGGCCACTCATCGAGTTTAACAAAGGCCCCTCATCGAGTATAACAAAGTCCCCTGGTCGAGTATAACAAACTCCCCTGGTCGAGTATAACAAAGGCCCCTGATCGAGTATAACAAAGTCGCCTTATCGAGTATAACAAAGTCCCTTGAACGATTATAACAAAGGCCCCTGATCAAGTATAACAAAGCCCCCTGATCGTGTATAACAAAGCCCCCTCATCGAGTAAACAAAGTCCCCTGATCATGTATAACAAAGTCCCCTGAACGAGTATAACAAAGTCCCCTGATCGAGTGTAACAAAGTCCCCTCACTTAGTATAACAAAGTTCCCTGATCGAGTATAACAAAGCCCCCCTCATAGAGTATAACAATGTCCCCTGATCGAGTTTAGCAAAGTCCCCTGATCGGGTATAACAAAGGCCCCTGATCGAGTATAACAAAGTCCGCTTATCGAGTATAACAAAGTGCCCTAATCGAGTATAACAAAGGCCCCTAATCGAGTTTAACAAAGGCCCCTGATCGAGTATAACAAAGGCCTTTGGTCGAGTATAACAAACTCCCCTGGTCGAGTATAACAAAGTCCCCTGATCGAGTATAACAAAGTCCCCTGATCGAATATAACAAAGTCCCTTGAATGATTATAACAAAGGCCCCTAATCGAGTATAACAAAGTTCACTGATCGAGTATAACAAAGCACCCTGATCGAGTATAACAAAATCCCCTGATAGAGTATAACAAAGTCCCCTGATCGAGTATAACAAAGGCCCCTGATCGAGTTTAACAAAGGCCCCTGATTGAGTGTAACAAAGTCCCCTGGTCGAGTATAACAAAGGCCCCTCATCGAGTTTAACAAAGGCCCTAATCGAGTATAACAAAGTCCCCTGGGCGAGTATAACAAACTCCCCTAGTTGAGTATAACAAAGAACCCTGGTCGGGTATAACAAAGTCCCCTGATCGAGTATAACAAAGGCCCTTGATCGAGTATAACAAAGGCCCCTCATCGAGTATAACAAATTCCCCTGATCGAGTAAAACAAAGTCCGCTGATCGAGTATAACAAAGTCCCCTGATCCAGTATAAAAATTCTCCTGATCGAATGTAACAAAGGCCCCTGATCAGGTTTAACAAAGGCCCCTGATCGAGTATAACAAAGTCCCCTGATAGAGTATAACAAAGTCCCCTGATCGAGTATAACAAAGGCCCCTGATCGAGTATAACAAAGTTCCCTGATCGAGTATAACAAAGCCCCGTGATCGAGTATAACAAAGTCCAATGATAGAGTATAACAAAGTCCCCTGATCGAGTATAACAAAGGCCCCTGATCGAGTTTAACAAAGGCCCCTAATCGAGTATAACAAAGTCCCCTAGTCGAGTATAACAAAGGCCCCTCATTGAGTATAACAAAGTCCCCTGGTCGAGTATAACAAAATCCCCTGATCGAGTATAACAAAGTCTTTTGAACGATTGTAACAAAGGCCCCTGTTCAAGTATAACAAAGCCCCCTGAACGAGTAAAACAAAGTCCCCTGATCGAGTTTAACAAAGTCCTCTCACCGAGTATAACAAAGTTCCCTGATCGAGTATAACAAAGCCCCCTCATAGAGTATAACAATGTCCCCTGATCGAGTATAGCAAAGCCCCCTCATAGAGTATAACAATGTCCCCTGATCGAGTATAGCCAAGTCCCCTGATCGGGTATAACAAAGGCCCCTGATCGAGTATAACAACGTCCGCTGATCGGGTATAACAAAGTCCCCTGATTGAGTATAACAAAGTTCCCTAATCGAGTGTAACAAAGCCCCCTTATCGAGTATAACAAAGTCCCCTGATCGAGTATAACAATGTCCCCTGATCGAGTATAACAAAGGCCCCTGATCGAGTTTAACAAAGGCCCTTCATCGAATATAACAAAGTCCCCTGGTCGAGTATATCAAACTCCCCTGGTCGAGTATAACTAACTCACCTGGTCGAGTATACCAAAGTCCCCTGATCGAGTATAACAAAGTCCCCTGATCGAGTATAACTATGGCCCCTGATCGAGCTTAACAAAGGCCCCTGATCTAGTGCAAGAAAGTCCCCTGGTCGAGTATAACAAAGGTCCCTCATCGAGTTTAAAGGCAACAAAGGCCCCTCATCGAGCTAGTCAAAGTTCTTCATTATCGAGTATAAACAAAGTCCCTGGTCGAGTATAACAAACTCCCCTGGTCGAGTATAACAAAGAACCCCTGGTCGAGTATAACAAAGTCCTGATCGAGTATAACAAAGGCCCTCATCGAGTATAACAGCCCTCATCGAGTATAACAAAGTCCGCTGATCGAGTATAACAAAGTCCTTGATCGAGTATAACAAAGTCCCTGATCGAGTATAACAAAGGCCCCCTGAACAAGCTTAAACGAAAAGGCCCCTGATCGAGTATAACAAAGGCCCCTGATCGAGTTTAACAAAGGCCCCTGATCGAGATATAACAAAAGTCCCTGGTCGAGTATAAAAGGCCCCTAATCGAGTATAAACAAAGTCCCTGAACGATTATAACAAAGGCCCTGACTGAGTATATCAATAATGTCCTCTGATCGAGTATAACAATGCCCTTTGATCGAGTATTACAAAGTCCCCTGATAGAGTCTAACAAAGTCCCCTGATCGGGTATAACAAAGGCCCCTCATCGAGTTTAACAAAGGCCCCTAATCGAGTATAACAAAGGCCCCTGGTCGAGTATAACAAAGGCCCCTCATCGAGTTTAACAAAGGCCCCTCATCGAGTATAACAAAGTCCCCTGGTCGAGTATAACAAACTCCCCTGGTCGATTATAACAAAGTCCCCGGATCGAGTATAACAAAGTCCCTGATCGAGTATAACAAAGTCCCTTGAACGATCAGAACACAGGCCCCTGATCAAGTATAACAAAGTCCCCTGATCGAGAGCAACAAGTCCCCTTGATCAGAGTATAACAAAGTCCCCTGGTCGAGTATAACAAAGGCCACCATCATTTAACAAAGCCCCCCATTGAGTATATAACAAAGTCCCCTGATCAAGTATGCTAACAAAGTCCCTGAACGAGTATATGCTAACAAAGTCGCCTGATTCGAGTATAACAAAGGCCCTCATCGAGTATAACAAAGTCCCCTGATAGAGTATAACAAAATCCCCTGATCGAGTGTAACAAAGGCCCCTGATCGAGTATAACAAAGTCCCCTGATAGAGTATAACAAAGGCCCCTGATCGAGTATAACAAAGGCCCCTCATCGAGTATAACAAAGTCCCCTGATCGAGTATAACAAAGTCCCCTGGTCGAGTATAACAAACTCCCCTGCTCGAGTATAACAAAGTCCCCTGATCGAGTATAAGAAAGTCCCCTGATCGAGTATAAGAAAGTCCCCTGAACGATAATAACAAAGGCCCCTGATCGAGTATAACAAAGTTCCCTGATCGAGTATAATAAAGCCCCCTGATCGAGTTCTAACAAAAGTCCCCTGGTCGAGTATAACAAACTCCCTGGTCGGTATAACAAAGTCCCCTGATCGAGTATATATAAAAAGTCCCCTGATCGAGTATAACAAAGTCCCTTGAACGATTATAACAAAGGCCCCTGATCAAGTATAACAAAGTCCCCTGATCGAGTATAACAAAGTCCCCTGATCGAGTATAACAAAGTCCCCTGGTCGAGTAAAACAAAGGCCACTCATCGAGTTTAACAAAGGCCCCTCATCGAGTATAACAAAGTCCCCTGGTCGAGTATAACAAACACCCCTGGTCGAGTATAACAAAGTCCCCTGATCGAGTATAAGAAAGTCCCCTGATCGAGTATAACAAAGTCCCTTGAACGATTATAACAAAGGCCCCTCATCAAGTATAACAAAGCCCCCTAATCGTGTATAACAAAGCCCCCTCATCGAGTATAACAAAGTCCCCTGATCATGTATAACAAAGTCCCCTGAACGAGTATAACAAAGTCCCCTGATCGAGTGTAACAAAGTCCCCTCACAGAGTATAACAAAGTTCCCTGATCGAGTATAACAAAGCCCCCTCATAGAGTATAACAATGTCCCTGATCGAGTATAGCAAAGTCCCCTGATCGGGTATAACAAAGGCCCCTGATCGAGTATAACAAAGTCCGCTGATCGAGTATAACAAAGTCCCCTGATCGAGTATAACAAAGGCCCCTGATCGAGTTTAACAAAAGCCCCTGATCGAGTATAACAAAGTCCTTTGGTCGAGTATAACAAACTCCCCTGGTCGAGTATAACAAAGTCCCCTCATCGAGTATAACAAAGTCCCCTGATCGAGTATAACAAAGTCCCTTGAACGATTATAACAAAGGCTCCTAATCGAGTATAAGAAAGTTCCCTGATCGAGTATAACAAAGCACCCTGATCGAGTATAACAATGTCCCCTGATTGAGTATAACA
>NW_024728845.1:0-81055 GCF_018991925.1 Homarus americanus | reverse complement strand
TAAAAACAAATTAAGGAGATAGTAGTGACTAGTAAACAGATAAAAAAGCAAATAGACAAACCAAAGCCTAATGTCACCTGGTCCCGACGAGATATTGCCAGAGTATTAAAGGAATGTAAGGAAGAGCTTATTACCCTTAGCAAATTGCTAACATGTCCTTAAAAACAGTAGTACCAGAATCCTTAGAGACAGCTAACTGATAATAACCGATTTTCAAGAAGGGGATAGATCACTAACCTCTCTAACTACCTCCAATCAGTCTAACATCAACAGTAGGCAAAATACATTAACAATCATTCCAAATTCTATTCGAAATCACCCGGAGAAGTACAGATTGATCAATGACTCCCAGTATTTCACAAGCTGACGTTCTGCCCAAACCAATCAATTAACATTCTTTTCATCAGTTTCGAATAGGTGGACGAGAGGCACAATTAGGCATATCCACCTTTAGCAAAGCCGACAGAGTCCCCACGCAAGACTAATTAGAAAGGTAGAAGCCATGGCATCAAAGTTGCAACATCCTTAAATGGATTAGGGCGTGGTTACAGGGCAGGAAACAGAAAGAGCATTAACGCACTAAGTCCCATTGAGCAACGCCAAGCTGAGTTCCCACGGCTCAGTACTTGGACCATTATTATTTATTATATACATAAACGACATAGATATCGGCAGAGACACAACATACAAATTTACTGACACACTAAAATAGGACGACATCAAACGGACTAACTAGGCAAAACAACAGAAAGATCTAAACAAACTTTAAAGCCCAGTCTGAAAACAGATGAAATTCAACGTTGACAAAATGTAAAGTACTCAGTATAAGAGATAAACAGGAAACCAGATACCAGCATGAACAACGATGCCATAGAGAAATCCGACAAGAGAGAGAGATTTAGGAGTAATGATAAGAGGAACTTAAGCCAAGCAAAACAATGTGTTTTGCTCATAACAAGCATAAAGTACTTCGGTTCATACAAAGGAGTGTTAGTTACAAGACTACCCAAAACTGTATCTGCTCAGAGACCACACCTGATTACAGTTAAGTTCAGTTCACTATAACACAGAATGGATATAGAATCCTTGGAAAGAAATCAGAGGAGAATGACAAGACTAATCCCGGGCATTAGGAACCTTGAGTATAGAGACAGGTTAAAGCACTTAACCTGCACCCTTGAGAGACGTAGAGCGAGGCGACCTGAAGAGGTGTATAATGAAGGCAGGCTAACACAAAGGACATACAAAGTACTCAAATTATCCAACCAGGAGCTAATCAAAACAATGGTTTTAAATTACACAAATTTAGATTTAGCCGAAATAGGTAAACACTGGTTTAAAACAGAGGGATAAATGGAACAAGTTAACAACATCATAAAACCTAACACGCTGAATAGCTCAAACATAGGCGATGACATGAGCAATAGGTTAAACGGACTGCCCGGTATTCTTGGCACCTACTGACTTTTGTGAGTCTTCCAGGACTGCCCAGTATGGGCCAATAGGCCCGCTGCAGTTTCCTCCATTCTTATGTTCTTATGTTCTTATGTAACCAATCACCGATCACTTTTACATTCATTCATAATATTTACTACGTACTATAGTAAACAAACGGCCTTGTTGCCAGCTGTCTCCAGCAGTGTTCGAAGATTCCTGAACGAGACTGTACAATGTGGCAATATACAATCATAAAGTGTCTAATATAGCATGGCGGGTATCATTAATACATACAGTATACATAACTTGAAAACGTGACGTGTTGGCTGAATTCTGACTACAGATTTGAAATCAGCGGCTCAGATTCACTCAAGAACACCTGGATTTTCCTTAGTAGCAGACAAAAAGTTTAAATTTGTTGGCCAGCGATCCACCAGGAAGCTTCAACGATATTAAAAGAGAGGCAAACACATCACAAAAAGCTAGCAGGCCACCAAGGACTTCTGTGTCAAAACAACCAACCCCAGACGTGTCAAGGCAACTCACCCCAGAACAAAGACCATCCCCCTCACATGTACTTAGATTTCCAAGGATACAAACAGACCCTCTTGTACCAGAAATGATAAGAGTCAAAGAGGCTGTAAGGGATGGAGAAGGCCATATTGCAACATCTGTGACAGAAGTATACATTCCGTGATGGTGGCAGCAGTAAATGCCTTACAAGATATTGCTACAGCAATACGGGGAAGGCAAGTTGAGCATCAGTACCTGCACTGGCTGTACAGTAGACGGCTTTGGCATAGGTTGGTATAATGAGTCAAACATATAGCAATTACTGTCCACTTTTAGGTTAATTTTCCATTTATTTTAAGAAAACAACAAGATGTGATACATCTTTAGTAATGTACTTGCAATTAAATTTATTGTCATGTAAATAATTATTTACATGACAATAAATATATTTATCCCTCCGGAGCTAACCCTGCCGTGACCTTTCCCCTAGTGAGGTCAGAACACAACACAACTTAGCTCCTCGTTAATTAATGGTTGGGCTTTGTTGTTTCGTATTATATTGTACCTTTCTGCTGGTATATACACTGTTAATTTGATTTCAAAATGGATAGAGCAATGGGCCAACCTATATGAATTCATGTTTAGACAATTAAGAATAAGAAAAAATCGGTAAGTGTATTAAAGAACATCATACATCGGGCACAGCTGTGTGCAGGTTGTTTATGAGGTTGCCTGTTTATCATTAATTTATACTAATGTTATTTTCAAACGTTTAATCCATTTCGGGTAATTAATCCAGTCGTATGTAACCAATGCTAAACAAACTTCTTTCTAAAGACGCTGATTTCATGCAACACAAACTGCTGTTTTAATTCGCTGTGTGAACAAGCAGAATCATCGGTTCACTGCTACCTATAGTGTGTGTGTGTGTGTGTGTGTTGCGCCTTAGCCTGTGTGTGTCAATGCTTGTCTGTAAAAACAGATATATAAATGAAACAGTATTATGAAGTTCATTTAATGACATTATTTATTTTACATTCCCTGTGAGGCATTGGAAATAGAAATTTGTATATAATGTTTCATTTATTCATATATTTATTTATGTTTCAATTATATGTTATGAAATGGATACTACAGTTTCAATGCGATCTTGTGGTGAACCAGATTAAAAACAAGGCTTTTTTTTGAGGCAGACAATCAATAATCGAAAGAAATGTCATTTGAAATTTATAATAAGCTAAGTCTCCTCAGATGACAAAGGTAATGACAGTTGAAAGATTTACAACGATACAATACTTATGCTACGGCATTAGCTATACCTTCAGTACGAAATTTCACTAATTAATGTAACATTTTTTATAATTAATAAAAACAGCAAGGGGGGGGGGGTTAAATCGACATTATTCACGAGCGAGTGCGTATGTTTCCCTGCAAGTGTGCGTAGTGTTGGAGCATTATTGTAAGTTATGAAATAATTGTGAGGTAAGATTGTAACAGTTTGGAATTTTGGCAAAATAAAAATTCCCATTTCTTATAAATGAATGGAGAGAAAAATATATATAAATACAATTATTACAATAAACGTTTTCCAATAATACATAAATATATTGTGAACGGCATGACATGAACTTGTAGGGTTACGTGATATTATGTTGTCTAGCACTCAGGATGGATGGAAACTCTAAGGTGGTGGTTTTCTTATATAATATAAGTTATATGGTAGACAGTCTGGTGCTGGAGATGCCGTGTGGTGAGGAGCTGCTCAGTAGACACGTTAGGTGAGTAGCGTGTTGAAGGAGGTAGATGTGCAGGAGCTTCGTTAGAGAAGATGTTGCCTGTTGCTGGCCTCCTGGTTGAATGAAAGCTGGACAGCGAGGAGCTTGCTTGGAGGAGGTGTTGCGTGTTCAGGAACGTAGAGTAAAATGAGAGAGCTGGTTGGTGAGGACGCTCAGAGAAGGACAGCTGGTGGGTCGCCATGCTCGCCGGCAGGAGCGAGGACCGCCAGGCAGGCGGAGGAGAAGCGAGGGCCGCCAGGCAGCGGCGGAGGAGGAGGTGTTGCGTGTTCAAGAAGAGAGGCCAGAATGAATCTCAATGGAGAGACAGAGCTTATATACACAGCAGCCGTGAGTCACCCGTGAGTCAACCGTAGGAAGTCGCCGGTCTTTTGACTCCGTTGCTAGGATACTGTGGCATCTGGTGACGCCCCCCCCTGGGCCGCTCGTTTGGTTGCTAGGGAAGACGTAGCAGGTGGCATGCGGCTACGCAGTTGTAGGGGAGACGTCCACTACAATACTCCCCCTTCCCTCCAGGCGGTGTAGGAGACTTGTTGTCTGTAGAGTTGCTTAGCACATGTGAGGCAGAACGGGCGGTGCATGCCTCATGTGAGACAACGGCGATGGCGTGGATGAGCCGGTCGCTGGATACAACTGTCTATATACACACTATCTGTGGGAGAGAGAGGGAGAAAAAGGGTGTGTGGAGGCGATGAATGTTGTGCTTCCCTCATGACAGGTACAGAGTCGTCAGATGCGCCTGCTGGGGTGTGTGGGCCTGGGTCAGGAGCAGGGGCTGCGTCAGCAGAAGCGGATGAGGGCTCGTGACAGCAGCTGGGTCCACGACAGCAGCAGGGTGCAGGACATTAGCAGGGAGTACCTGAGGGAGAAAAAGGGTGTGTGGAGGCGATGAATGTTGTGCTTCCCTCATGACAGGTACAGAGTCGTCTGATGCGCCTGCTGGGGTGTGTGGGTCTGGGTCAGGAGCAGGGGCTGCGTCAGCAGAAGCGGATAAGGGCTCGTGACAGCAGCTGGGTCCACGACAGCAGCAGGGTGCAGGACATTAGCAGGGAGTACCTGAGGGAGAAAAGAGGGGTGTGTGGGTCCGCACTCAGGAACAGAGGCCGCATCAGATGCGCCTGCTGGGGTGTGTGGGCCTGGGTCAGGAGCAGGGGCTGCGTCAGCAGAAGCGGATGAGGGCTCGTGACAGCAACTGGGTCCACGACAGCAGCAGGGTGCAGGACATTGGCAGGGAGTGCCTGAGGGAGAAAAGAGGGGTGTGTGGGTCCGCACTCAGGAACAGAAGCCGCGTCAGGGGCGGCAGGGGTTACTGCTGGGCCGGGGTCGGCGTCTGAGGCAGGACGGGTGTGCTGGGGTCGGTAGGATGTGGTGCTTGGGGCAGGAAGAGGAGCTGGTGTCGCTTAGAGTAGCAGAGCTGCTTCTGTGTGGATAAGCCAGTCTTCCATGCTGCTTGAAGACTGGGAGCGTGATCAGTTTCTCCTCCATCCTGTGTGAGTGCGAATCTCCGGGAGTCACCATTTGTTTCTCCTCCAACCTGTGTGAGTGCGAATCTCCGGGGGTCACCATTTGTAGGGTTTCGTGATATTATGTTGTCGAGCACTCAGGATGGATGGAAAATCTAAGGTGGTGGTTTTCTTATATAATATAAGTTATATGGTAGACAGTCTGGTGCTGGAGATGCCGTGTGGTGAGGAGCTGCTCAGTAGACACGTTAGGTGAGTAGCGTGTTGAAGGAGGTAGATGTGCAGGAGCTTCGTTAGAGAAGATGTTGCCTGTTGCTGGCCTCCTGGTTGAATGAAAGCTGGACAGCGAGGAGCTTGCTTGGAGGAGGTGTTGCGTGTTCAGGAACGTAGAGTAGAATGAGAGAGCTGGTTGGTGAGGACGCTTAGAGAAGGACAGCTGGTGGGTCGCCATGCTCACCGGCAGGAGCGAGGACCGCCAGGCAGGCGGAGGAGAAGCGAGGGCCGCCAGGCAGCGGCGGAGGAGGAGGTGTTGCGTGTTCAAGAAGAGAGGCCAGAATGAATCTCAATTGAGAGACAGAGCTTATATACACAGCAGCCGTGAGTCACCCGTGAGTCAACCGTAGGAAGACGCCGGTCTTTTGACTCCGTTGCTAGGATACTGTGGCATCTGGTGATGCCCCCCCCTGGGCCGCTCGTTTGGTTGCTAGGGAAGACGTAGCAGGTGGCATGCGTCTACGCAGTTGTAGGGGAGACGTCCACTACAAACTTATTAAATATGAGATTATGAGATTGAAACATTGTGGGGTACGAGATGTTTGGTTCACACTCAGGTTGGGATGGAGAAAGGAAACTCACAATGTGCTCTCTGTATACATGTTGTATTGAATGTACAATTCAGCTTGGTGCTGGGAAGGCAGCATGGTTACAAGCGTTGAGTAGAGAGAGCTGGTTGGTGAGGGTGCTCAGAGGAGGACCAGCTTGTGGGTCGCCATGGTTGCCGGCGGAAGCGAGGGCCGCCAGGCAGGAGCGGAGGAGGTGGTGTTACTTGAATACTGGCTGTAGGTAGAAAGAGAGCGGTCACCACGAGATGTGGGTCGCCATGGTCGCCAGCTGGAGCGAGGGCCGCCAGGCAGGAGTGGAGGAGGAGGTGTTGCTTGAAGACTGGCTGTACATAAGAACATAAGAAACATAAGAAAATAAGGAGTCTGCAATAGGCCGGTTGGCCTGTGCATGGCAGCTCCTGTCGAGAGTTACTACCACTCTCTATCATCCATGAATCTATCTAGCCTCCTTTTGAAACTTTCCAGAGTTCCCGCACTTACTACAAAGTTGCTAAGCTTGTTCCACTCGTCCACCACCCTATTTGTGAACCAGTTTCTTCCTATCTCCCTCCTAAACCTAAACTTATCCAACTTGAATCCGTTGCTCCGAGTCCTATCCTGCTCGGATATTATAAGAACCTATTCTATATCCCCTTTATTGATTCCTTTCACCCACTTAAATACTTCTATCATATCTCCCCGCACTCTTCGTCTTTCTAGGGAATGCAAGTTAAGTTTCTTTAACCTATCCTGATATGGAAGGTTTCTAAGTACCTGAATCATTTTTGTCATTCTTCGCTGCACCGACTCTAGTGAATTTATATCCATTCTATAATAGGGGCACCAGAACTGAACCGCATAATCGAGGTGCGGCCTGAATAGCGCAAGATATAGTTGCAATAAGACCTCTGCACACCTTGCTACTTACACTTCTAGATATAAAACCCAATACTCTGTTTGCCTTATTTCGAACATTAACGCACTGTTTTCTCGGCCGTAGGTCCGTGCTTACAAGTACCCCTAGGTCTCTTTCACAAGTCGACTTCTCTAGGTTGATGTTGTTAAGGCTGTATACATTATAAGTATTTGTTCTTCCAATATTAAGTATGCTGCACTTGCTGGTATTGAATTTCATTTGCCATTTTTCAGACCACCATAGCAGTTTATTTAGATCCTCCTGTAATGCATTTGCATCCTGCCCTGAATTAATTTGCCGCCCTATTTTGGTGTCATCTGCAAACTTGCTTATGTCACTGCTGATCCCAGTATCTAGATCGTTTATGTAGATTATGAACAAGAGTGGGCCTAGTACTGACCCCTGGGGAACCCCACTGGTTACACGGCCCCACTCAGATTTAACACCATCTATGCTGACCCTCTGCGTTCTATCGGTGAGCCATGATTTTATCCAATTTAAAACTTTCCCCTCGATACCATGAGCCTTAATTTTTCTCAGAAGCCTCTGATGCGGTACTCTGTCAAATGCTTTGCTAAAGTCTAAGTAAATAACATTGTAATTTTCGTCATTATCTACTACCTCAAAGACTTTCGTAAAAAACGTTAGCAGATTTGTTAGACAAGATTTTCCCTTTGTAAGCCCATGTTGAGAGTCGTAGATTAATTTGCTTTTCTCTAGATGGGATCGGATGCTATCTGCTATAATTGATTCAAGAAATTTCCCCACTACTGACGTCAAACTGATCGGCTGGTAATTTGACGCTGATGCTCTGTCTCCCTCTTTGAATATGGGTATTACATTTGCCTGTTTCCACAAGTCTGGCACAACTCCAGTGTCTAATGATTTTGTAAATAAGTTTACGAGGGGTCAGCTAATCTGTTCCCTACACTCTTTCAAGACTCGAGGAAAAATTTCATCCGGCCCTGGGGATTTTGTTTTCTTTAGTTTATTTATCTTCTTAAGAACATCCTCTTTTCTGATAGTGATATTCTTTAATTTCTCTTCTTCCTTTCCCTTAAATATCAGTTCCACCTCTGGAATTTCATCACAAATTTCTTCTGTGAAAACTGATAAGAAGTAGCTGTTCAATGCTTTGCTTATTTCTTCACTGCCATTTATCACTTCTCCCCTCCCTGACTTTAAAGGCCCAACTTTGTCCTTGACCTTTGTCCTATATACCTGGAAAAATCCCTTGGGATTCGCCTTGGATTCTGTTGCTATTTTGATTTCATAGTCTCTCTTTGCTTTCCTTACATTTTTCTTAACATTCCTAGATAGTTCATTATACCCATTTCTGAGCTGCTCCTCCCCTGTAGGTAGAAAGAGAGGTAGGTCACCACGAGGTCAGGTCTTATATAGCGGAGGTAGGCGTGGCTTAATAGTTGACCTCCGTCATGTAAGGCGGGGTCGGCTACTCAGCGGCAAACAGCGTTTGTAGGGGAGGAATCCACTTCAATACTCCCCCCCCTTCCCTCCAGGCAGTGTAGGAAACTTGTTGTCTGCAGGGTTGCATGGCACATGTGAGGCAGAACGGCGAGGGTGTGGATGAGCCGGCCGCTAGGGGAAACAACTGTCTGGACACACGAGATCTGTGGGAGAAGAGAGGGAGAAAAAGGTTGTGTGGGGGCAATGAATGTTGTGCTTCTGTCACTGCAGGTTTATTGATTTTAATTCCTTAATCAAACTAGCTTCAACCAGAAGTCTTTCTGTGACACAAGATGATTTAAACAAGGCTTAGAAGTATTTAAATCATCTTGTGTCACAGAAAGACTTCTGGTTGAAGCTAGTTTGATTAAGGAATTAAAATCAATAAACCTTAGTGATGGTCAGTTAAAAACTGATAATATGTTACATAAATTTATTTGTCAGTGGCCCAAGGTTAAAAATACTTTGAAAACCTTTGATCTAGATGTATGATAGTTATTTAGTGGGTCCCTTATTTTTGACCTGACCTGACCTGACTAGTCACGTCACCCCCCTTCTCTTAAACTCCAATACGTGTGTGTTGGTGTGGGGATTAGTGGATGACATCATTATGACCTGATCTCATGTTTTTAAGGTCACCCTGTATATTTAAGCCTCTCTCTGTCCATGTAATCCAGTTGCCTCTGAAGATGTCTTGAATAAAGACGAAAGCTAAGGTGCTCCGTTGTTTCCCTTTTCCCGTGTGATTTTTTTTTTTTTTTTTTTTTTTTTTTTTTTTTTTTTTTTTCGCCTTTCATGTGATTCACATCTTTAGGGGTGGGTACAGACTTAGGAGAAATATATAACAAGGCATATATACTGAAGAGGAGGGTGAGATCAACTACACTTCGCTCCTGAATAAAGACCTCAACCAAGACCTCCTGGACCGAACTGTGAAGACCGCCCTCTCTCTGCGAATTGCCATTGTTGAAGGCCATCTTCACGGACCAGACCATCCACCACTGACATCGTCGACAACAACTCACGAGCTGGAGAGCAGCTATGACGTCCTTCCCCGACGTGGTTTGAGCTCTTTTCCTTCTACAGCTATTTTCCTTTTTTCGCTCTGGCTCAGGATGCCTCAAAAGGTGTATTCGTCCTCACGGTCCCCTGTAACTATTTCACACTCCCTCCCAGGAGATTGTAGACACGAAGAGGTTAGACAGGACCCATCAGCCGTCTTTCCAGGAAAACCGTGATCGTGCAGGTCCACCTGGAAAGAGGGTAACAATACTTATCCTTCCCGAATAGGCACACTTAGCTCACGTCTGGTGAGCAGTCACATCTAGGAAATGGTTTCCCCGGCAGAGACTCCGGGAGAAGAGAAAACAAGACCCACTCTACGACCACCACCCGGCTATCATTTAACGCAACAGGGCCTTTGAAATTATCTGCTACTTACTCAACCGGAATGGGTGAAACATAAAAAAAAAAAAAAACACCACAACCACGGTTGCGCGCCAGGTGCATCACAGCACCAGCGACCCCACCTGAACCGCCAACCTGACGACCGGGTACGACAGGCTCCGCTTTGACGGTGTTCGCGCCTTCAGCAAGCCCTGAAAAGCAGGAACACTCCACCGCCACTAGGGACGACAACTGGACGAAGGTAGAAAACAAAAAAACGCCGACGTGCTTTTCCAGAAACGGAAAATGCCGTCAAGCTGCCCAAAAGAGCACCCATCACCACCAACTCACCTCCAATGACACCGAAATTCGGATCTCGAAACGGACACAAAAACGACATATGCATACATCACAGAGATGGAAAAACTAAATCCACTATGACTGGGATTCTCCAGTGCGGCCCAACCTATAAAGAATGGGTTGTTACCCCCAAAGACAAGGACTCGCCCACCACCCTCGACCTTACCTGCAAAAACACCACCACTGTTGCATCAGCAAATGGTTACTTAGAAACTGATGAAGTCGACGATATCGGTGCAAAGGAACTGCCCTCGAACCCTGGAAGGTACAAAAGCCGAGAGGTGTACGTCGACGAACAGCTGCCTAAAACAAGATTAACCATAACCTTTACGGTTTACCCCCCTGGCACCATGACCACTAAAACTTCGGGGATCTACGAAGTGAAGGCCCTTCGTCCCGAGCCCTGCGGTACAAAGTGCAGAAATACGGGCACCATGGGGCAAGGTTGATACCAAGAAATCTAATACCGTCTGCGCGCCTGAAAGCACTGGCTGCTCTCCAGATTTGACAAAATGGAGAAAAAAATTGCCCCAAATGTTGCCAACTCGCGAGGGCAAACACCACCCTGGAACCCTGGATGCTCGAGAAGGGACAAAGAGAGATTGAGCATTCATCATGAAACAAGACCATTTTACCTTCTGCCCACCAGCCCCACCAGTACGCTTCGTGTGGGAACAGCAAAACAAGCCAATATATAAGCCAGTTAAACGCACCAAGTGCAGCCCAGTTTCTGGCTGTCTGGCCCTCATCACCAACAACAACCACGAAAGACAAAAAAGAAAGCACACACCAAGGCACCAGAAGGAATGATACACGTATCAGACCTAGCAAAGTACTGACAACCTTCGCGGAGGGCTAGCCGGACTACTGGGCCACAAGATCCAGCCACACAGCTCCAAATACCATGGGGGCGATCTCAGTGCATCCTTCCACCTCAGATGGAGGCCACTTGGTCTCACAGTGCTCCTACTAAGACTTCAGACACAGCCAGAAAAACAGAATGAATCGGACTTAGACATTTCCATCGAGGACCAGAAGTCCCCGATAGAGGCTGGTGGTGACTTATCAGCACCTGAACATCCTTACATGGAATGCTCCAGGGCATCCAAAAAACAAAGAAACACCTCCTGCAAGAAACAGCAGCCAAGGACAAGCTTGATCATACTGCTACAAAAACACTTCTACAAGAACACCACTGTTTCAGTAGTGGTTACCACAAGACATACAGGCATTTCGCAGGCATCAACAGAGGATGTATGATCTTGGTCAGAAGTCAAGCATACCCTCACGCCGAGGTCTTGCCAGCAATTTCCATGTGAGGAGAAAACATCAGAGACACAGGCCGTCAAAGTAACCCTCCAGAACAGAGATTAACTGTTCACAACATCTCACGAGCAAGGGGCTCACACTGGAAGTGATATTTATCGCCTTTATTACGCCACACTCATAGGGAGGTTCAGCATCATCCCTTCATCAGTAAGCCCACAAATGAAGACAGCCTACCTGGGTTTTGAGATCTGCCTCCTGAACACCAGGCCCACCCACACTAGGGAGGAGGCTAGATCTAGCCTTCGTCTCCAGTACACTACAGCCTTCATCTGGCGCTACACCCCACGCTGACCAGCGACCACTTCGCCACCCCTAACAACGCTGAAGGTGAACAGCTCCCCCTCCACCCCCTTGAGATGGAGATACAATACCCAAAAGGCAGACTGGGGACTCTTTAAAAGAAACACCTGGCTAAGTGGCGCGAAAAATCACAGTCGGCCGGCGCAGCACCGTGGACGAGACAACCTCCACCAGCAATTGATTCGAGGCGTTTCCACCAGCAGAAGGGCTATCCAAAAAGCAAGCCCACATCAAGACAGTACAATGATTACTGGTACTACTGTCCCAGGGTGAAAAAAACTCAGCACAGGTGAACATGGCCCGAAAGAAACTACAGGGAGACATCCCACGGCAACAAACAGACATCTCCTGCAAGTCATAGTTAAGGATGCAGGGGAAGAAAGGAAAAGAAATAAAAAACATGCTGGCTCAAGTGTTGCTCCGAACTGAATGAGCACACCTCCCTTGGAAAGATGTGGGCCCAGATCCGGGGGCATCTGGAAAGGCACCACCACCACCCCAGCAAATCCCAACCCGAAGAGGAAAGCCAAAAGAGACTGCAAAACTGTTTACTCTGACCGAGCAGCAACGAAAAAAACCTCGAGACAGGCGGAGGAGACACAGCAACGTCTGCGACGAGATCAGAACTCCGATAGTCAAAGAAGGCCTACAACAGTGAATGACACCAGCAGATAGCTTTTCAACCAGCAAGAACTCCAGTCAGCTGGCAGCAGATACAGCACCAGGGGCCGACAGGATAACCCTACTCCATACTTTTCCCATGCCGGTAAAAAGCCGGACATGAGGCTTTGCTACAAGTCATCAATGCTTCGTGGACAGCACAAGAGGCTCCACCGGAATGGAAGAGAGCGAATATAAACCATTACGAAGCCCAGAGAACCAGACAAACCGGGGCATCTCATTATATAAAGCTGCATAGCGAAGACGGGAAAAAGGCAGCTCTCAACCGACTCCAAGTGGAAAGTAGGCATTTACCCTCGTTTTGCCTTGCAGGAACACCGGCACAGGCAAGCAACATCGCCAAGATGCGCCAGCACAGTGGACTACCAAGCCAACTCTGGTGAATCTTCCTCGACCTGGAGAAGGCCTTCGAGCAATCACTGGCCAAATTACAACGACGCTCGCTGAAAAGGCGTCAAGGAAGGTTGCTGGGGTGGATCCAGAACTACTCACACAGAGAAGCAGAGTACGCTTTCAGGAGCAACCTCAAGCTACAGGGGTCATTGAAAGCAGGAACCCACAAGGAGAGCATCCTCAGTCCAATGCTGTTCAATGTCCTGATGGGAAAATCTTATGGCTTTGCTCAGACAAACAACCAAGCTCCTATGCTATACAGACGACTTACAGCTTATAGTAAGAGGATCAAACAGACTCGCCAACACACCTTTTGCCTCCAACTTATAGAGGTGCAGACTGGACTCAAGATAAATCCAGCCAAGTCAGAAAGCGATGGCCATCCTGCACGAACACCAGACAAGATACTCTCCACCACAAAAAAACACGCCGGTAGTCTGGACCAACACCCACCAGTGTCTTGGAATCACGGTTTTGACCGGCTCACTTGAAAGCCACTGCTCGAGTATCTCAGGCACCAGGACAGAGCAGACACAATATAATGAGGTCGCTCACCAGCACAACCGCAAGACTAAACCTTCATGTGCTCAAGCCTACTACCACGGCCGCATCAGATCGCTGCTAAGATTTACAGTGCTCCAGCACTCATTAGGACTGAGAGAAGACCAGATAGCTAAACTAGAAGTCATCCAAAAATAATGCTCTCAGGACCATGCTCCAGGCACCCATATGGACCAGAATTTGCAATTTGCAAATGAAACTGAACTACCACCCCTGATAGTACGAGAGTCAAGCGGTGACAGCCGGTCTCTTCATAAAATCGTAGATCAGATAAGTCCACAGCTGCCAAAATTCGAATCGAGGTGCCTCCTCCACCTCGACCACAGAGTGCGAGGGGCCACCTGGTCACTGAAGACAAGCAGGTCCATCCGACACCTGCGGCAAGAAACACTCGTCAAGAACAACCAAGACACACGGACAATGGTTGCGTGGTTCCTCCACCATGGAGCCACTCCACCAGCCGGAATTCAAAATTACCGACCTGGGTGATAGCAAAAGCCAACCTCAGAAGGGACCTCAAAAAATAATTCACGGAAGCCATAGCCACCGAGACACCGGCTGATGCGGCATTATGGCTTCACCAGACGCTCGGTGGATCCAAAGCTTATCACACATCGGAGCAGCCTTCTACACCCAAGGTCAGACCCTCCGATGGAGACTTTCTAATGACTGTCACCCTACAAACAGAGCTGGTAGCAATCTCAAAGGCCCTACAACACGCTGCAACACAACACAACAAGTCCATCATAATTCACACGGACTCAGGAAATCGGCCATGCAGGCGCTGCAACACAGTCAACCAAGAGCAACATCCACATCACGCCTCGATCCTCGCACAGCTACAGGAATTCAAAGACAAAACCGCCCGATCGTCTTACACTGGATTCCCCAGTCATGTAGGGATCCAGAGGAAACGACAGTAACCCAGACCAAACAACCGAGCAGCTACGTTCTAATGGCGTACATTCAAGTTCAGCAAGCGTGCAACAGATCCAAGAATCACCTCAGAAAGACTATGGCTCCACATCAAAAGGCTTCCTTCACGCATTGTTCAACGCTGGTTCCCAATCATGCAAATGGTACCTGGCGGCTGAAAAAGGAACTTTCCACCTTTCATAGAACAAAAAACACCAAGACAAACCGATCAGCGCCATCGATTGACTAGGGTACAAGTGCTCCCTGGCAGATGATCGGAAATGACGTCATGGGGTCACCTACTGTCAGGGGCAGCCAACCCTTGAACACTATCTCCTCGACTGCGAAGTCACACAAAGCCTCGAAACAGAACTCAAATCTCCCCAAAGAAGCACACACAACAGCGGCCACTCTAACCCGAAAGGCCCAAACAGACCCACATTCCACCACACCTTCTCCGGGTCATCACGACCCCACCACCCAGATAGCTTAGAAAGTATCCTCTACCAGCAAGTGCAGACCCCAGTTCGGGGGCGCGCCACTCAAAACAGCCATCCAGAGTGGGGGTTGGTGAGTAGCGATCCACTGATCGGGGTCACTCGCACTTACCAAACTACAGCATCCTTCCAAATATGCAGGTAGGACCACCTCAATCCCAATCAGTCTGGCTGCTCAGGAGCTCCAGCCAAGAACCACCAAACCAGGCCGCCTATGGGCAAAGGCCCGTGTCGGTTTCCTGATCCAGACAATATCAACAACAACAACAACGAGATCAACTCCACAATGGTTAGGTCGCTAGGTAGTGACCCTACTAATCTTCAAAACCACCGCAGCAGTGGGTAGTCAGGTCAGAGGGTAAGATAATCCAACCTTCTCACTTGGTTACAAATCTTCTTAATTACGAAATTATCCAGTTTGTACATACCATTACTCAAATCCATGTTGACGGATTCGGTATGTTTAATGAGACTGGATTCTATAATATTCCTACTGTCAATTGAATTACAAGTAAATATTGGGGAGGCATTATCCCAGTCAATGCAATGCTTATTATCCCTCAAATAAGCAAACAGAGCATTAGATTCCTAGCCTGTCCTAACACTATATTTATGTTGTTTAAGTCTAGTTACAAGATCTTTACCTGTCTGGCCCAAGTAGAACATATTACATTCCTTGCAAGGAACCTTATAAATGCAGCCACCTGTATTGTTGGGGAAGTTCTTGATTAACATTTGTTTAACAGTGCATGAGTTCTTAAATGCCACATTGACGTTCCAGGTTTTAAGTTGTAAAGGAATTTGAGAGAAATTTTTGTGAAATGGTAATACTCCTCAATATTACCTTGTAATTCAATTGACAGTAGGAATATTATAGAATCCAGTCTCATTAAACATATCAGATCCGTCAAAATGAATTTGAGTAATGAGAGATTGATAAGGAAGGTAGAAGCACATGGAAGAGATGGTTCATTATTAAAATGGATTAGGTCATGGTTAACTGGTAGGAAACAAAGAGTCAGCATAAATGGATTTAAGTCAGACTGGGGTGCGGTCAAAAGCGGAGTTCCCCAGGGATCTGTATTAGGCCCTCTGCTGTTTGTTATATTCATTAATGATCTTGATTTAGGTATAACTAGTAGGATTAGTAAATTTGCAGATGATACCAAAATGGGAGAGTGATAAATTCAGACAGTGACTTTGAACACCTTCAAAGAGATCTAGATATACATGAGTGGTCAGTAGACTGGCAAAATGATAAATGCAAGGTACTACAGATAGGAAGACGAATACAAACGTTAAGTATAAACTAGGTACACGGAAATAGAAAACTCAGATTGTGAAAAAAGATCTAGGTGTATTTGTGCAATGACTTGAAACCTAGAAAACAATGTATTAGCGTTCGCAACAAGGCAAACAGGATTCTTGGGTTCATATCTAGAAGTGTAGTAACAGAACTGCTGACGTTATCTTGAAACTTTACCTAGCATTAGTGAGGCCCACATGGATTATGCGGTCCAATTCTGGTGTCCTTATTATAGAATGGACATAGATTCTTTGGAGAGTACAAAGAAGAATGACAAATATGATCCATAATATTAGAAACCTTCCATATGAAGAAAGACTGAAAACTTAGGCTTGCATTCATTAGAGAGGCGTAGAGTTAGGGAGATATGATGGAGGTGTTTGGGTAATTGGGATTAACAAGGGAAAATGGAAGATGTTCTGAAGCTCAGTAATAACGAAATAACTAGAACAAATGGCTTTAAATTAGATAAATTCCGATTCAGAAAGGATATAGGCAAGCACTGGTTTGGTAATAGAGTTGCGGATATGTGGAATAGGCTACCGAGTGCTATAGTAGGATCGGGGACGCTAGGGAGCTTCAAGACGAAGTTGGATAGGCACATGGAAGTGCTGGGATGGGTGTGAAAGGGATCTGCCCTGTATGGGCCAGTCGGCCTCCTGCAATATCCCACTTTCTTATGTTCTTATGCTCTTATGTATGCACAAACTGGATAATTTCGTAATTAAGAAGATTTGTAACCAAGTGAGAAGGTTGGGTCATGTTACCCTCTGACCTGACTACCGACTGCTGCAGTAATTTTGAAGATTAGTAGGGTCACTACCTAGTGACCTGACCATTGTGGACTTGATCTCACCCCCCTCTTCTGTATATATGCCTTGGTATGTATTTCTCCTTAGTCTGTATTCACCCCTGAAGATGTGAATTACACGAAAGCGCTTGGTAACTTCGTGTTTTCTTTTTCTTGTGGTTATCAGCATATATTTATTTATATATATATATATATATATATATATATATATATATATATATATATATATATATATATATATATTTATTTATTTATATATATATATATATATATATATATATATATATATATATATATATATATATATATATATATATATATATATATATATATATATATATGCAAGTAAATCACTATAGGTGCGCGTGATCAGGTATATGCTGATAACCTAGGAAAGAAAACACGAAGTTATAACACTTTCGTCTAATTCATCTTCAAGTGAGTTCTGAAGATGTGAATTACACGAAAGTGCTTAGGAACTTCGTTTTTTCTTTTCCTTTTGGATATCAGCATGTATATATATATATATATATATATATATATATATATATATATATATATATATATATATATATATATATATATATATATATATATATATATATATATATATATATATATATATATACGTATATATACACTAGTGGAATCCCGCCCTTCGGGCATCTTTCTCGGCACGGCAGGACGCTACCTTCCGGGAGGCTCCACAGTGTCTCACTGTAGTGCATTAAGGTACACACACCACATTTTTGGTTTTGCCATTAGCAGCAAGTATGTACAGATTTTTGCCAGTTCCCACTCTGGAGCATCCAACACAGAACTGTCCATGAGAGAAGCAAGGAAACACCAGGTTTAGGCCAACCATCTTTAGTGACTGTCCCTGGCTTTTGTAGATGGTCATGGCAAAGCTCACTTTAACCGGGAACTGAAGTCGCTTGAATGCAAATGGCAGGTCAGTGGTGATGAGAGGTATCTTTGGTATAAAAAGTCCTCTCCTTTAGCTTTTCCTGTCAGTATTGTTGCTTCCAGTACATGTGGCATCATGTTCTTCTTGTGAGCGACTCGCCTCTCATTTTGAGTATGATGTCTCGTTTCTCAAACTCTTGACCGACAATCAGGATGGCTACTTCATCAACTACAGGAGCATTGAATGTTCTTTCATGTTCTCCCTTAGGGGTCGTGTCTGCTTTGATCCTGACTTTGTACTCGTCAGAAGGCATGTTTTCCAGGGCATTTTAAATGACTGTACATACGTGTTGCGCTCATGCAGCATTTCTTGGATAGATAGGACAATGTCATGTCTGACACCTTGAATATTGCCACACCTGATAGTAGTCAGCTTTTCATGATCTCCCATGAAGTAGATTTGGAGGAACTTTGCCTGCTCAGCTTCCAGTGGTAAGAGGGATCCTGCTTTGTGATAGACTTGACCCTGGACTTTCAATGTTGGTATGTATCCGTGCTCACGAACTTCTCTGGTAGCTTCAAAGGATGTCATCTGGAAGCATGAATTGCACTTCAGTATATTTTCCAATAAGTGTTTTGACTCTGGTGTTGTTCCCAGCATGAGAGTCTTCAATGGTTGTGGTGGTTTTTCCAAATTTGGCAGTCGTACTTTCCCATGAGAGCAGCACAGTCCAGCAGATTCTCCTTTATACTTCTTTGCACCGCAGTGTTCACATTTCTTATCCATGTTGCCAATGGCAACAGAGGGATACTTTTCATATTCTATCTCATTGTCATAGTCAAATACTGCTCTTGCAAGTGGATGCCACTGTGTATTCTTTCTTAGAATTCTGGATCCCGCAGCTCTCTGTCTATTAGCATTCAAACGAATTTCATGCACTTGATCATTTTCTAGAGAAGGCCTCTCTGGTGTTTGCTATCTGTGAGCTTCAAGACGGGATTCCCTTTCCTGGTCTGTTTCCTGTGACCGACTGTCCGCTGTTCGCTTTCTGTTAGCATTAAGATGGGATTCATTTTCCTGATTTGTTTCCTGTAACCGACTGTCCACTGTTCGCTCCGGGCGGCTCATCCGCTAGGCCATGGTAGAACGCCACTCTCCGGGAGGCTCCACATTGTCTCACTGTTCAGTCCCCAAAACTTCTTCTTCCATCAATAGTTCATTAACGGTGTATGTAAGTTCCACCATGTTTTTCACTACAACGGTACAGCAAAGTATATTTTGTTAGCATTAAACTGTTATTATTTTATTGTCTAATCATCACTACATATAACATCATCCATCATCACTACATATAACACCATCCATCATCACTACATGTAACACCATCCATCATCACTACATATAACACCATCCATCATCACTACATTAACACCACCCATCATCACTACATATAACACCACCCATCATCACTACATATAACATCATCCATCATCACTACATATAACACCACCCATCATCACTACACATAACACCACCCATCATCACTACATATAACATCATCCATCATCACTACATATAACAACATCCATCATCACTACATATAACACCACCCATCACCACTACATATAACATCATCCATCATCACTACATATAACACCACCAATCATCACTACATATAACATCATCCATCATGACTACATATAACACCACCCATCAACACTACATAAAACACCATCCATCACCACTACATATAACACCACCCATCATCACTACATATAACAACATCCATCATCTCTACATATAACATCATCCATCATCACTACATATAACACCACCCATCATCACTACATATAACAACATCCATCATCACTACATATAACATCATCCATCATCACTACATATAACACCATCCGTCATCATCACTACATATAACACCATCCATCATCACTATATATCACCATCCATCATCACTACATATAACACCAATCATCACAACATATAACAACATCCATCATCACTACATATAACATCATCCATCATCACTACATATAACATCATCCATCATCACTACATATAACATCATCCATCATCACTACAAATAACACCATCCATCATCACTACATATAACCATCCATCATCACTACATATCATCATCCATCATCACTACATAAAACACCACCCATCATCACAACATATAACATCATCCATCATCACTACATATAACACCATCCATCATCACTGATCGGCAAAGTAGTTTAGAGTTCTCGTCTGGACACACACACAAACAAACAAACACACAGACATGACATACATTTATATATATATATATATATATATATATATATATATATATATATATATATATATATATATATATATATATATATATAGGAGGAAGATATATATATATATTAGGGTGTACATAGAGGGAAGATCAGCTAAAACTAATGGCCTTAATACTTTTGGTGATTTAGTGTATATAAACAGAAAATAATTTCAGTTTCAATATTTTGCAACCTATTGCTTGTACTGGGCGTGAAATTTATCGGAAAATCTAACGTACAGCTGCATTAGTGCATTGGCTAACAAATAGTGAACATTGTTTTCTGACTTCATTCTTAATGAATCCAACTAACAATATTTTTTTCTGTTTCTCCTGATGCATTTATAAGTTGATAATATAGGATGCATGCTGAAGTCAGGACGAGGAACCAAAACCAGCCATAGTCACTATCTTGGGTCTGAGAGAGCTCCCAAGTCGGAGCGTTTCCATTGAGAGATGCTTTGAGATAATGGTGTTTAATCAGCAAATCAGTGAAAAGAACCAAAGAACTTATAATAAACAAAGACATTGCCAGTGATATAACCAAAGCTGTCTTGGCATTAGTACACTCTGGCTAACGCCTCAGTTCAAGCCTCCAGTCATAACAAGTCAGAAGAAGATTAGTGAGAGACTGCTAGTCAGTTGGGAAAAGTAGATATCTCTCTTGGTGAGGAAACTTGCAGTTAAGGACAGCTTTGCTGCCAAATCCGACCAAGACGGACATACCACTTGCAAGTGCCCAATTGTTCTCTGTCCCTGAGTTGATGCGATCATGACTGTAGCCGAGGCCCACATCTCCTGTATTTGGTAAGCGGAACTGAAGATTCCTTAGATCGAACTGGCATTTGTCGTGCCAACAGAGAGAGAAGACTGGTAGTATATAGGGGCTCTCATGATTTTGTGCTACATATTCCGAGTCCAAGAGACAGAAGGCCACAGAGAGACAGAAGAGGAGAAGAGTTGTTAAGGAAAAGAGACTTTGAAGGCCCAGGTGAGGTAAAAGGCCGACATTTGAGCCGTTGATTCAGAGTTTAATGATCTCCCCATGGCTGATCCGTTGAGTGCTGACCAGGAGAATGGTGACTTTGTCCCAATCAGAAAAATAATGATCCCAAACCTCCAGGCATAAGATTCGAAATAGGAAAGATATCCCGAGATAGTCAGCCAGCATGTTAAACTGCCACCTGGTCTCAGAGAAACTGCAGAGTATAGCAACAGCTGCCTGATTGGACGGTGGTTTGATACACCTGATGATGTTCACCTGGTGAGGATCATAACAAAGTAAGGAGAGCCTGTGAGAAACTTGTCGCAACCTAGAAGAGGAGTTTGATAAGGGATAAGAGAAAATGGACCAATTACGGTTCTTTGATGGGAGGCGTGGGATGACACTCAAAGTACCATGAAAGCAGATTTCATGCTTGTTCCTCATGGTAGAAGAGGAACACTACTCCCCAAGGAAAGGAACCAGAGGAAGTATTTGTGGCATTTCACCCACAGAAAGATGACACTAGAAACCAGCTGAGCAGTGGCAGATGTGGGCCAGAACTGGCTCAGAGAGAGGAACGTAGACCAGACCCTGCAGGCCATTGGTGTTCGGCACCAACACGAACACAGGGGTGGCAAGGGGTCAGTACAGTGGATAGAGCAGAGACGGGGAGAAGTTGTCTGGATTGCTTGTGACCTCCATTGAATTCAACTAGTTGCTACCAGACATTCATCATGAGCTGGATGGCAGCACCTTCTCTAAACAACAGATGGTCTGGTCCCTTTGGCAAGATGCTGGACTCTGCCACTGAAAGTTAGAAATAAATCCGAGCTTTGAAAAATCAGCTGGCCCTCCACTGTTGTTTCACATACTGTCATTGACGACCTGAGTACCTGACCAGTACGGTTGCATGATTTGGCAGTGCCATCAAAACTACAAGGTCATGCCTGATAGACTTGCTTACCCTGCAGATAGGGTCCGTCTGCATTTTAGGTGGCTCACAACGGCCTTGTGGTTTCGCGTAGAATTTGGGTCGCTCATCATAAACTGAAAGGGAACCAGCCTACAACCTGAGACTCTATTGTCCACCCACGTGAGTGTCTACTTGCCAAATTGGTTCAACACCAAGGTCATCATCGTTCAGCTGTCCGAGGCATGTTCTTCCAGCTTGAGCTCCCGAGAGTCAGCCAAGGAAGGTTGTTCAGATTGTAAGCAGACTGTGAGGAGATCTTCCTGGTATGCTCATCCTGAGGCAGTTCTTGCATTAATGCCTGCAAGGATGAGGAGGAGAAGAGCGGCAATCAAAAAGATCTTGATATGATTTATGAGGATCTGGGCATGACGAATCAGTTGGTGACGATTCCTTCCAGGGTCAGAAGACCTCTGAAATCAATCTGTGCCAAGACTCTCACTGATCTCATAGATTCTGGATAAACAATCCAAGCTGGCAGTGAGTCTCTGCACTGCAGCCCACCAATGTCTGGGTCAGCTTCCCCATGAACCTCGCCTGGCCCTCGTGACAATCTAGAGTATAGAGAGTTGTGTACAGCAAGTGAGTGAGGCCAGCAGTCAAGTGTGTGTACAGCCAGAGGGAAGGCTACATCCGAGCTCAGGTGGTCAGCAGGGAGGTGGGATGTGAGTGTGAAACAGAAGCAAGAAAGACATGTTCTCTATGGTGTGCAGCAACAATCGGCTCAGAAAACCCATGCTTTATTTGATGATTGTTTTCAAAGGAATATTAAATTTGTCGGAATGTGTCAAGATTATTCGTTTCACTGTTCTGGGACTATTTATCCTCGAATAAATTAACCTGATACATTATTTTACTTTAAATAAGCTATTTAGTATGCTGTGTGGAATACTGAATTTTCATAAGATTGCTGAAAATTTCACTAGCAAAATGAAAACTCTTTTCAAATCTGAAGATATCAGCTACGATTCTGCACATTGTAACTACATCATTAATAATGCCATGGGCCATTTTTTCAAACTCAAAAAAAAAAAAATATATGTATATATATATATATATATATATATATATATATATATATATATATATATATATATATATATATATATATATATATATATATATATATATATATATATATATATATATATATGTAAATCACTGTAGGTGGCGTGATCTAGATATGCTGATAACCACAAGGAAAGAAGAAACACAGAAGTTCCCAAGCTTTTGTAATTCACATCTTCAGGGGTGAGTACAGACTGTACTCACCTTGAAGAGATACAAAAGCATTTCATATATATATATATAATATATATATATATATATATATATATATATATATATATATATATATATATATATATATATATATATATATATATATATATATATATATATATATATATATATATATATATATATATATATATATATATATATATATATGTGTGTGTGTGTGTGTGTAGACATTTTAATGTGATATTTTGAGACGTTAGAACTAAAATGACCGATCTGCCGAACAGGGAAACATAATTAGGCCTGGCTGAAACACTCATGCCTCATGGCGAGTTAAAACAAAGCCTCCAAGCAACGCCCTCAGTCAGGGGGCGGAAGCATTTTGAACTGGGCCTATAGAAAGTTAAATGTACTTTATCGAATTAATGTAGACACGATTTTTGAAGTTAAGGGACAATTATAAAATTTAAAGTTATTGTGGATATTTTCCCAGTACTAAATATGTTAAGTGTGTCCCAGAGAAACTATTAGAAATACGTGACAGATGACGTCATGGGGGGGTGGGGGGGGGGCAGGCAAGCGCCCTGAGGGATGCAGGCGTTGACATAGAACATAAGAACATAAGAAAATAAGGAGTCTACAGTAGGCCGGTTGGCCTGTGCATGGCAGCTCCTGTCGAGAGTTACTACCACTCTCTATCATCCATGAATCTATCTAGCCTCCTTTTGAAACTTTCCAGCGTTCCAGCACTTACTACAAAGTTGCTAAGCTTGTTCCACTCGTCCACCACCCTATTTGTGAACCAGTTCCATCCTATCTCCCTCCTAAACCTAAACTTATTCAATTTAAATCCGTTGCTCCGAGTCCTATCCTGCTCGGATATTATAAGAACTTTATCTATATCCCCTTTATTGATTCCTTTCACCCACTTAAATACTTCTATCATATCTCCCCGCACTCTTCGTCTTTCTAGGGAATGCAAGTTAAGTTTCTTTAACCTATCCTGGAATGGAAGGTTTCTAAGTCCCGGAATCATTTTCGTCATTCTTCGCTGCACCGACTCAAGTGAATTGATATCCATTCTATAATAAGGGCACCAGAACTGAACCGCATAATCGAGGTGCGGCCTGACTAGCGCAAGATAAAGTTGCAATAAGACCTCTGCACTCTTATTACTTACACTTCTAGATATAAAGCCCAATACTCTGTTTGCCTAATTTCGAACATTAACGCACTGTTTTCTAGGCAGTAGGTCCGGGATTACAAGTACCCCTAGGTCTCTTTCACAAGTCGACTTCTCTAGGTTGATGTTGTTAAGGCTGTATACATTAACAGTATTTCTTCTTCCAATATTAAGTACGCTGCACTTGCTGGTGTTGAATTTCAGTTGCCATTTTTCAGACCACCCCTGCAGTTTATTTAGATCCTCCTGTAATGCATTTGCATCCTGCCCTGAATTAATCTGCATCCCTATTTTGGTGTCATCCGCAAACTTGCTTATGTCACTGCTGATCCCAGTATCTAGATCGTCTATGTAGATTATGAACAAGAATGGGCCTAGTACTGACCCCTGGGGAACCCCACTGGTTACACGGCCCCACTCAGATTTAACACCATCTACACTGACCCTCTGCGTTCTATTGGTGAGCCATGATTTTATCCAATTAAAAACTTTTCCCTCGATACCATGGAATGCACCTACTGTCAGGAGCCAGCAGCCAACCCACTTGAACACTATCTCCTCGACTGCGAAGTCACACAAAGCCTCCGAAACAGAACTCAAATCTCCCAAGAAGCACACACAACACCAGCGGCCACTCTAACCCGAAAGGCCCAAACAAACCACATTCACCACCTTCTCCGGGTCATCACACGATACACACCACCCAGATAGCTTAGAAAGTATCCTCTCCCAGCAAGTGCAGACCCCAGTTCGTGGGGCGCGCCACTCCGAAACTGACCACGTCCAAGAGTGGGGTTGGTGGTAAGCGTCCACTGATCGGGGGTCCGCTCACACTTGCAACCTGCAGTATCCTTCCAATCTGCAGGTGGGACCACCTCCAATCCCAATCCGGTCTGGCTGCTCCTGGAGCTCCAGCCGGAACCACCAAACGGGCCGCCTATAGGCAAAGGCCCGTGTCGGACTACGGTCCGACAATCTCAACAACAACAAACAACTCTGATGCGGTACTCTGTCAAATGCTTTGCTAAAGTCTAAGTACCCTAGATCTTTCATAGACAAATGGCTTAACATTACTAAGAAATCTTTCTATAGAACCGATCCCAAGTCCACCCACGACCATAAGAATCTCCTAGTATTACCATTTCACAAAAATGTCTCTCAAATTCCTTTACAACTAAAAACCTGGAACGTCAGTGTGGCATTTAAAAACTCATGCACTGTTAAACAAATGATAATCAAGAACTCTCTCAACAGTACAAGTGGCTGCATTTATAAGGGTCCTTGCAAGGAATGTAATATGTTTTACTAAGGCCAGACAGGTAAAGATCTTGTAACTAGACTTAAACAACATAAATATAGTGTTAGGACAGGCCAGGAATCCAATGCTCTGTTTGTTCATTTAAGGGATAATAAGCATTGCATTGACTGGAATAATGCCCCGTCAATATTACCTTGTAATTCAATTGACAGTAGGAACATTATAGAATCCAGTCTCATTAAACGTACCGAATCCGTCAATATGAATGTGAGTAATGGTATGTACAAACTGGATAATTTCGTAATTAAGAAGATTTGTAACCAGGTGAGAAGGTTGGGTCATCTTACCCTCTGACCTGAGTACCGACTGTTGCGGTGCTTTTTGAAGATTAGTAGGGTCATTACCTGACCATTGTCGACTTGATCTTAACCGCCTCTGTATATATATATATATATATATATATATATATATATATATATATATATATATATATATATATATATATATATATATATATATATATATATATATATATATATATATATATATATATATATAATATATATATATATATATATATATATATATATATATATATATATATATATATATATATATATACTTATTATGTACTTCTCTAGTCTGTACTCTCCCTGAGTGTGAATTACACAGCAGGAACTATGTGTTTCGTCTTTCCTTATAGTTATCAGCATATACCTGGTCACACCTACAGTGATTTACCTGCATAAATGGATTCGCCGCTTCTTCTACCTCTCTACAAGCTGTCCTGGTCTGTCTCCTTTCGTTACTGAATACTCCTCTTCGATGATCAAGGCCCACAGATTGAAAATACGTTTCTCCAGACATGCCTTAGTGAAAAAGTTATGCCTGAATCAATCCTTCCACAACGTGTCCTGAAGTTGTCTGACGCCCTTTGATGAGTTCCAAGAAATCATCATCAAAAACATTTTGAAATAAAAAATTGAAGTGGATGAAGCTTTCCGTATTGTAAGACAAAAAATGCGTGTTTTAATGACCATACCCAGTTATTGGAAAAAGTTCATGTTGGATTACTCGTTTGATAGCCTGAAACGTGAGCGTTCTCATCTTCAAGCTAAGATTGACCACAAATTGGCACTCCTTATTAGAAATAGTGATTGGACCAAGGATGCCAATCACAACTGTGTAGTGAATCTCTCCTCTAAACACACCCCGGATGTTGGTGTGTGCCTCAGCCCCGGGTGTGTGTGTGCCTCAGCCCCGGGTGTGTGTGTGCCTCAGCCCCGGGTGTGTGTCTCAGTCCCAGTGTCCAAGCCCCAGGTGTGTGTCTCCCTGCCCCGGGTGTGTGTGTCCCAGCCCCAGGTGTGCGTCTCCCAGTCCCGGGTGTGTGTCTCAACCCCGGTGTGTGTCCCAGCCCGGGTGAGTGTGACTCAGCCCCCGGATGTGTGTGTCTCAGCACCAGGTGTGTGCGTCCCAACCCCAGGTGTGTGTCTCCCAGCCCCCGGTGTGTGTCTCCCAGCCAAGAGTGTGTGTGTCTCGCGGGTGTGTGTGTCCAGCCCGGTGTGTGTGTGTCCAGCCCCAGTGTGTGTCCCCCGGTTTTGTGTGTCCCTCCCCGTGTGTGTCTCAACCCCAGGTGTGTGTCTCCAGCCCCAGGTGTGTCCATCCCCAGGTGTGTGTCTCAACCGGTGTGTGGGTCCTGCACCGGGTGTATTCTAAAAAAGCGATTTCAACTTTTCGAGCATGGGTGGAAAAATCGCTTAGCGATAATGAATCTGAAGAATTTTCTAAGTAATTACAGAATAGTTTTATGTCAATTCATAAACTCGCCCACTAGAGGAAATAATATCCTCGATTTAGTTCTCTAGTAATAATAGAAAATCTAGTAAAAGATGTTGGGATTGGAGGCGAACTTCAAGGCTCAGTGATCATAAAAGCCATATATTTTTAACATAATATGGGATGGCAGGAAGAAGGAAAAATTCTGACCCCTTGATCGGCGGATTTTTAGGAAGGCTAATTACGGTAACCCAGGAAGACCTAAGGATGACCCTATGGTGGGAATTAATCCCCCACACCTCCGGAGGCTTCAGCCAGCTTAGGGCGGGATAACCCGAATTTAATTTAGCAGTTACTTATGAACAATTTATTGCGACAATCAATATAAAAACAAACACATCCCTAAAGGAAAATTCAGATCGATATGGAACCAACCAAAATGGATGAATAATAGACTCTTAGATCTTCTGGGGAAAAAAGAAAAGGAGTATATGAAAAGTTAAGAAAGGCGAAAATCACTTGCTTGGTTTACTATCAGAACCTAACAAGACAGGTAAAAAGTAGAAATTAGGAAAGCAAAGAAATTATGAAATCAAGGTATAAACAGATGAAAAACTAACCCCCAAAGCTTTTATCAACTGTGTATAAATCAAGGTTAGAGATACAATATAGGTCCTTAAAACTCGACAGGAGAAATGACGATGATGAGTTAGAAATGTGTGGTATATTAAATAGTCATTTTTCGCTCGTATTCACAAATAGAAATCTACTTTAGTTTAGAGTTGTAAGGTATATAACGACAGTATAGAAATATGTTGATGAATATCAATATTGCTAATGTGATAATGGCAAGTAATTAACAAAACTGAAGCCTCATAAATCGCCTGGTCCAGACAGAGGTATATGCTAGAATATTAAAAGAATGTGAGAGATGAATTTGGGTAATCATTAGCAGTTTATTTAATAAGTCATTAGAATCGGGCCTAGTGCCCGGCTTGAAACAAATGTAGTTCCGATTTTTCAAAAAAGGTGATAAATCAATAGCATCAAATTACCATCATTAGTCACGTCAATCATAGGCAAGTTACTGAAAGTCAATTATTGCTACAAAAATCAGAAGCCACCTTGAAACATTCAACTTAATTCATTCTTCTCCTTGCGGGTTCGCAGGGACGTTCTTGTCTCACAAATTTGTAGCATTTTCTCAAATATATGAAGCGATAGATAATGATAAGTCATATAATTATAATTTATTTAGATTTCAGTAAGCATTCGATAAGGTCTCATGAGAGATTGATAAGGAAGGTAGAAGCACATGGAATTGGTGGATCAGTATTAAAAATGGATTAGGTCATGGTTAACTGGTAGGAAGCAAAGTCAGCATAAATGGATTTAAAGAATCGGGCTGGGTGCGGTCAAAAGCGGAGTTACTCCAAGGATCTGTATTAGGCCCTCTGCTGTTTGTTATATTCGTAATGATCTTGATTTAGGCATAACTAGTAGGATTAGTAAATTTCCAAATGATACCAAAAATGGGAAGTGATAAATTCAGACAGTGACTTTGAACGCAGCCTTCAAAGATCTAGATACCTTACGCTGGTGGTCAGTAGACTGGCAAATGAATTTTAATACTGATAATACAAGAGTGCACTACAGATAGGGAAGACGAATACAAACGTTAAGTATAAACTAGGTAACACGATAAAAGCTCAGTTTGTGAAAAAGATCTGGGTACATTTGTTGTAACGACTTGAAACCTAGAAAACAATGGTAACGTTCGCAACAAGGCAAACAGGATTCTTGGGTTCATATCTGGGTCTGTGAGTAACAGAACTGCTGACGTTATCTTGTAACTTTACCTAGCGTGGTGAGCCACACATGGATTATGCTGTTCCAGTTCTGGTGTCCTTATTATAGAATGGACATAGATTCTTTGGAGAGTACAAGAAAAGAATGACAAAATGATCCATAATATTAGAAACCTTCCATATGAAGAAAAGACTGAAAAGCAGGCTTACATTCATTAGAGGCGTAGAGTTAGGGAGATATGATGGGGTGTACAAGTGGTGAAATTGGGATTAACAAGGGTAAAATGGAAGATGTTCTGAGCTCAGTAATAACAGAAATAACTAGAACAAATGGCTTTAAATTAGATAAATTCCGATTCAGAAGGATATAGGCAAGCACTGGTTTGGTAATAGGTTGTGGATATGTGGAATGAACTACCGAGTGCTATAGTAGGATCAGGGGACTAAGGAGCTTCAAGACGAAGTTGGATAGGCACATGGAAGTGCTGGGATGGGTGTGAAAGGATCTGCCCTGTATGGGCCAGTCGGCCTCCTGCAATCACTTTCTTATGTTCTTATGTTCTTATGTGTGTGTCCCAGCCCCGGGTGGGTGTGTCTCAACCCCGGGTGTGTGTATCCCAGCCCCGGGTGTGTGTCCCAGCTCCGTGTGTGTGTGTCTTTCAGCCCGTGTGTGTCGCAGCCTCGGGTGTATGTTTCCCAGCCCAGGTGTGTCCTCCAGACTCAGGTGTGTCCCCCAGCCTCATTTGTGTCCTCCAGCCTCAGGTGTGTTCCTCCAGCCTCAGGTGTATCCCCCAGCCTCAGGTGTATCCCCAGCCTGAGGTGTATCCCCAGCCTCCAGGTGTGTCCCCCAGCCTCAGGTGTGTCCCCCAGCCTCAGGTGTGTCCTCCAGCCTCAGGTGCGCTCCTCCAGCCTCAGACGTGTTCCCCAGCCTCTGGTGTGTCCCCCAGCCATTTGAAGGGGTATGGGATATTGGTTCACACTCAGGATGAGATGGAAAGAAACTCACAACGTGCTCACTGTATACATATTGTATTGGATGTACAATGCAGTGCTGGGTAGGTAACATAGTAATGAGCGTTGAGTAGAAGCTGGGTGGTGGGGTGTCCAGGTGAGGGCACGCAGCGAGACAAGGTCGCTGGCAGGGCAGCAGTCGCACGGCTGGCACGGAGGAGGAGGTGTTGCTTGCTGGTGGCACGTGTAGAAAGATGGTGGTCACAGCGGAATCGGGCCTTATAAGGCGGGGGTAGGCGGGGGTAGGCGTGGGTAGATAGTTGACTCCCGCTCCGTGGGCGGCGCTGGAGGCGTAGGCTGGGGAATTCGAGAAGGTTCGGTTTGCAGGGGGAAATCACTACAATACTCCCCCTTCCTCCGGGCGCGGCAGGAGGCTGGAGGTTGGCAGAGTTGCGTGCCACATGTGAGCAGAACGGGCGGTGCATGACACATGTGGGACATAACGGCGAGGGCGTGGATGAGCCGGCCGCTAGGGGGGTGGGAAACTCTGTCTAGATACACGAGATCTGTGGGAGAAAAGAGGAGGCTGTGTAGGCGATGAATGTTGTGCTTCCCACGCGACAGGTACAGAGTCGTCAGATGCGCCTGTTGGGGTGTGTGGGCCTGGGTCGGGAGCAGGGGGTGCGTAAGGAAGTGTGTCCATGACAGCAGCAGGGTGCATGACAGCAGCAGGATCCACGACAGCAGCAGGGTGCAGGACAGTAGCAAGGGGTACCTGACGGAGAAAAGAGGGGTGTGTGGGTCTGCGTCAGGAGCAGGGCCCGCGTCAGTAGGAGCGGCAGGGGGTATTGCTGGGCCGGGGGCGGCGTCTGAGGCAAGACGGGTGTTTTGGGGTCGGTTGGACGTGGTGCTTGGGGCAGGAAGAGGAGCGGCTGTCTGCTCAGAGTGAAGCTGCTCTAGGGTGTCTAACCTGCGATGTAGGGGCAATAGTTGTAGAGCCGATGAGCTGCCTCTCCGTGGGTAAGCCAGTCTTCCATGTTGCTTGAAGACTGGGAGAGTGATCAGTTTCTCCTCCATCCTGTGTGAGTGCGAATCTTCGGGGGTCACCATTTGTAAGTCTCAGATGTGTCCCCCAGCCTCAGGTGTGTCCTGCAACCTCAAGTGTGTCCCCCAGACTCAGGTGTGTCCTGCAACCTCAGGTGTGTCCTCCAGCCTCAGGTGTGTTCCTCTAACCTCAGGTGTGTCCTCCATCCTCAGGTCTGTTCCTCCAGCCTCAGGTGTGTCCCCCAGTCTCAGGTGTGTTCCTCCAGTCTCAGATTTGTCCCCCAGTCTCTGGTGTGTCCTCCAGCCTCAGGTGTGTTCCTCCATTCTCAGATGTGTTCCTTCAGCCTCAGGTGTGTTCCTCCAGCCTCAGGTGTGTCCTCCAGCCTCAGGTGTGTTCCTCCATTCTCAGATGTGTTCCTCCAGCCTCATGTGTGTTCCTCCAGCCTCAGGTATATTCCTCCAGCCTTAGGTGTGTCCTCCAGCCTCAGGTGTGTTCCTCCAGCCTCAGGTGTGTCCCCAGTCTCTCGTGTGTTCCTCCAGCCTCAGGTATATTCCTCCAGCCTTAGGTGTGTTCCTCCAGCCTCAGGTGTGTCCTCCAGCCTCAGGTGTGTCCCCAGTCTCTGGTGTGTTCCTCCATTCTCAGATGTGTTCCTTCAGCCTCAGGTGTGTTCCTCCAGCCTCAGGTGTCCTCCAGCCTCAGGTGTGTTCCTCCATTCTCAGATGTGTTCCTCCAGCCTCATGTGTGTTCCTCCAGCCTCAGGTGTGTCCTCCAGCCTCAGGTGTGTTCCTCCATTCTCAGATGTGTTCCTCCAGCCTTAGGTGTGTTCCTCCAGCCTCAGGTGTGTCCTCCAGCCTCAGGTGTGTCCCCCAGTCTCTGGTGTGTTCCTCCAGCCTCAGTGTCCCCCAGTCTCAGGTGTGTTCCGTCTCTGGTGTGTTCCTCCAGCCTCAGGTGTCCCCAGTCTCAGGTGTGTTCCCCAGTCTCTGGTGTGTTCCTCCAGCGGTGTGTCCCAGTCTCAGGTGTGTTCCCCAGTCTCAGGTGTGTTCCTCCAGCCTCAGGTGTGTCCTCCAGCCTCAGGTATGACCCCAGTCTCAGGTGTGTCCTCCAGCCTCAGCTGTGTTCATCCAGCCTCAGGTGTGTTCCTCCAGTCTCAGGTGTGTTCTCCAGCCTCAGGTGTGTTCCTCCAGCCTCAGGTGTGTCCTTCAGTCTCAGGTGTGCCCCAGTCTGATGTCCTCCAGCCTCAGGTATGACCCCAGTTTCTGGTGTGTCCTCCAGCCTCAGGTGTGTTCCTCAAGCCTCAGGTGTCCTCTAGCGTCAGGTCTGTTCTCCAAGCCTCAGGTGTGTCCCAGTCTCAGGTGTGTTCCTCCAGCCTCAGGTTTGTCCCCCAGCCACAGGTGTGTCCCCAGTCTCAGGTGTGTTCCTCCAGCCTCAGGTGTGTTCCTTCAGCCTCAGGTGTGTCCCCCAGTCTTAGGTGTGCCCTCTCTCAGGTGTGTCCCCAGTCTCATGTGTGTCCCCAGTCTCTGGTGTGTCCTCCAGCCTCAGGTGTGTTCCTCTAGCCTCAGGTGTCCCCCAGTCTCAGGTGTGTTCCTCCAGCCTCAGTGTGTCCCCCAGTCTCTGATGTGTCCTTCAGCCTCAGGTGTGTCCCCCAGTCTCTGGTGTGTCCTCCAGCCTCAGGTGTGTCCCCCAGTCTCAGGTGTGTCCCCAGTCTCTGGTGTGTTCCTCCAGCCTCAGGTATATTCCTCCAGCCTTAGGTGTGTTCCTCCAGCCTCAGGTGTGTCCTCCAGCCTCAGGTGTGTCCCCAGTCTCTGGTGTGTTCCTCCAGCCTCAGGTGTGTCCCCCAGTCTCAGGTGTGTTCCCCAGTCTCAGGTGTGTTCCTCCAGCCTCAGGTGTGTCCTCCAGCCTCAAGTGTGTTCCTCCAGTCTGGATGTCCTCCAGCCTCAGGTGTGTCCTCCAGCCTCAGGTGTGTTCCTCCAGCCTCAGGTGTGTTCCTCCAGTCTGAAGTATGTCTTCCAGCCTCAGGTGTCCTCCAGCCTCAGGTGGGTCCCCCAGTCTCTGGTGTGTTCCTCCAGCCTCAGGTGTGTCCCCAGTCTCAGGTGTGTTCCCCAGTCTCTGGTGTGTTCCTCCAGCCTCAGGTGTGTCCCCAGTCTCAGGTGTGTTCCCAGTCTCAGGTGTGTTCCTCCAGCCTCAGGTGTGTCCTCCAGCCTCAGGTGATGACCCCAGTCTCAGGTGTGTCCTCCAGCCTCAGCTGTGTTCATCCAGCCTCAGGTGTGTTCCTCCAGTCTCAAGTGTGTTCCTCCAGCCTCCAGGTGTGTTCCTCCAGCCTCAAGGTGTGTCCTTCAGTCTCAGGTGTGGCCCCAGTCTGAAGTATGTCCTCCAGCCTCAGGTATGACCCCAGTTTCTGGTGTGTCCTCCAGCCTCAGGTGTGTCCTCAACCTCAAGGTGTGTCCTCTAGCGTCAGGTCTGTTCCTCAAGCCTCCAGTGTGTCCCCCAGTCTCAGGTGTGTTCCTCCGCCTCAGGTTTGTCCCCAGCCACAGGTGTGTCCCCCAGTCTCAGGTGTGTTTCTCCAGCCTCAGATGTGTTCCTTCAGCCTCAGGTGTGTCCCCCAGTCTTAGGTGTGCCCTCTAGCCTCAGGTGTGTCCCTAGTCTCATGTGTGTCCCCCAGTCTCTGGTGTGTCCTCCAGCCTCAGGTGTGTTCCTCTAGCCTCAGGTGTGTCCCCCAGTCTCAGGTGTTCCTCCAGCCTCAGGTGTGTCCCAGTCTCTGATGTGTCCTTCAGCCTCAGGTGTGTCCCCCAGTCTCTGGTGTGTCTCCAGCCTCAGGTGTGTTCCTCTAGCCTCAGGTGTGTCCCCCAGTCTCTGGTGTGTCCTCCAGCCTCAGGTGTGTTCCTCGAGCCTCAGGTGTGTCCCCCAGCCTCAGGTGTGTCCTCCAGCCTCAGGTGTGTTCCTCCAGCCTCAGATGTGTCCCCCAGTCTCACGTGAGATCCTGCAATTGTGTGTAAATGAGGCAGAAATTCAGATCAGCAACCTGGGACTTGGTCAGATTTTGTGATGCTATATGGCAGCAAGGTCTACCATAGACAACACATTATGTCTGTCCATCTCAGTCTGCGTTTCTGTTGGTCTGTTTTTGTCTATATCTGTCTATCTGTGTCTGTTTCTGTCTATCTGTTTCTCTCTCTATCTGTCTGTCTGCTTGTCCATCAATGAGTCCGTCTTTTCCCCATTGCCTCTGTCAGTCTGGGTATTTGTCACTAATTACCTTAGCAACACACTGTACATACTCCTCGTGAGGTAGGTGTACAGAAATGATTAAATGAATGACTTGTTAAAAAGAGGACTTGGGAAATCCCTAACCAGACTAATGAGGATCTTAATAAAGGAGTGTCAAGGACCATGGTTTTCTGAGGAATAACAAACAACCGTTTGAGATTGACATCTCTTTATTATAAAAATATAACACAAACTCTGACACCATTCAACGAACATCAAGGAACAATTACGGGAGTCAAACAATTAATGGAAGCAAACAATTAAAGGAAGCACCCAGGGGCTGAGAACACCACCCACCAGGCACAGGACACACACACACCGGGCTGGAGACCAGCTAGGACACACATCCAGGGCTGAGACACACACCAGGGGCTGGGACACCACCCAGTTGAGACACACACCGGGATGGAGACACACCCGGGGCTCCACCAGACCAGACACACACCGGGATGGAGACACACCCCCCGGGGCTGGGACCACACACCACCAGGCCAGGATATACACACACCCGGAGCTGAGACACATGCACACACAGCTGGGACACCACACCAGGGCACAGACACACACCTGGGACTGGGACACACACACACCAGGGGCTGGGATAACACCACACACCGGGCCGGGACACACACACACCGGGGCTGGGATAAACACACACCCCGGGTGGGACACACGCACACCGGGGCTGGGATACACACACACCGGGGCACAGGACATACACCACACCCAGGCTGGGACACACACACCCGGGGTTGGGATATCACACCTGGGACTGGGACACACACACCCTGGGACACGGACACCACACCCAGGGCTGGGACACACATGCCCACACCAGAGACACCACACCTGGGACTGGGCAACCCTGATACACACCAGGGCTGGAATACATGCACAATCACCCGGGGCTGGACACACACCACAGGACTGGGACACACACACACACCAGGGCTGGGCCACACACACCCGGGCTGGGACACACACACCCGGGGACTGGGACACACCACACACACCTGGGACTGGGCACACACACACACACCCGGGGCTAGGATAAACACACACCCGGGGCTGGGAACCACACACACCGGGACTGGGACACACACACACCCGGGGCTGGGAACACACACACACCGGGGCTGGGACACACACACACCCGGGGCTGGGACACACACACCACCCGGGGCTGGGACACACACACACACCTGGGACTGGGACACACACACACCGGGGCTGGGACACACACCTGGGACTGGGACACACACACACACCCAGGGCTGGGACACACACACCGGGGCTGGGACACACACACCACCTGGGACTGGGACACACACACACACCCGGGGCTGGGATACACACACACCCGGGGCTGGGATACACCACACACCCCGGGGTTGGACACACACACACCCAGGGCTGGGACACACACACACCCGGGGCTAGGACACACACACCCGGGCTGGACACACACACACCCGGGGCTGGACACACACACACACCTGGGACTGGGACACACACACACACCCCGGGGCCAGGACACACACACACACACGAGGCTGGGACACACACACACCAGGCTGGGACACACACACCGGGGCTGGGACACACACACCCAGGGCTGGGACACCACACACACCCGGGGCTGGGACACACACCCGGTCGGACACACACACCCGGGGCTGGGACACACACACACCTGGGACTGGGACACCACACACACCTGGGCTGGGTACACACACCGGGCTGGGACACACACACACCTGGGACTGGGAACACACACCCGGGGCTGACAAACACACCTGGGGCTGGGACACACACACACACCCGGGGCTGGGACACACACACACACCGGGGCTGGGACACACACACACACCCGGGGCTGGGACACACACACACACCCGGGGCTGGGACACACACACACCTGGGACTGGGACACACACACACACCTGGGACTGGGACACACACACACACCCGAGGCTGGGACACACACACACCCGGGGCTGGGACACACACACACCTGGGACTGGGACACACACACACACGGGCTGGGACACACACACCCGGGGCAAGGATAAACACACACCCGGGGCTGGGACACACACACACACCCAGGACTGGGACACACACACCCGCAGGACACACACACACCCGGGGCTGGACACACACACACCTGGGACTGGGACACACACACACACACCTGGGACTGAGACACACACACACCCGGGGCTGGGACACACACACACCCGGGGCTGGGACACCACACACACCTGGGACTGGGACACACACACACACGAGGCTGGGACACACACACACCTGGGACTGGGACACACACACACACAGGCTGGGACACACACCCAGGGCAGGACACACACCCGGCTGGGACACACACACACACCAGCTGACACACCCACCAGGGCGATACACACACCCGGGGCTGGGACACACACCACCGGGACTGGGACACACACACACACAGGCTGGGACACACACACACCCGGGGCTGGGACACACACACACACCCGAGGGGCTGGGACACACACACACCCGGGACTGGGACACACACACACACCCGAGGCTGGGACACACACACACACACACCCGAGGCTGGGACACACACACACCGGGACTGGGACCACACACACACCCGGGGCTGGGACACACACACACCCGGGGCTAGGACACACACACACACCGGGGCTGGGACCACACACACCAGGGGCTGGGACACACACACACCAGGGGCAGGACACACACACGCGGGACACCACACACCCGGGACTGGGACACACACACACCCGGGCTGGGACACCTGGCTGGACACACACACACCCGGGGCTGGGACACACACACACCCGGGCTGGGACACACACACACCTGGGACTGGGACACACACACACAGGCTGGGACACACACACACCGGGGCTGGGACACACACACACACCTGGGGCTGGGACACACACACACACCGGGACTGGGACACACACACACGAGGCTGGGACACACACACACCCGGACTGGGACACACACACACACACGAGGTTGGGACACACACACACCCGGGGCTGGGACACACACACACACGAGGCTGGGACACACACACACACACCGGGGGCAGGATATACACACACCCGGGGCTGGGACACACACACACACAGGGGCTGGGCACACACACACACACGAGGCTGGGACACACACACACACCAGGGGCTAGGATAAACACACCCGAGGCTGGGACACACACACACATGGGACTGGGACACACACACACACAGGCTGGGACACACACACACCCGGGGCTAGGATATACACACACCCGGGGCTGGGATAAACACACACCCGGGGCTGGGACACACACACACCTGGGACTGGGACACACACACACACACAGGCTGGGACACACACACCCGGGGCTGGGACACACACACACCCGGGCTGGGACACACACACACACCCGGGACTGGGACACACACACACCCGAGGCTGGGACACACACACCCGGGGCTGGGACACACACACACCCGGGACTGGGACACACACACACCCGGGGCTGGGACACACACACACACCCGGGCTAGGACACACACCAGGGCTGGGACACACACACACACCCGGGCTGGGACCCACACACCCAGGGCTAGGACACACACACACACACGAGGCTGGGACACACCAACACACCCGGGACTGGGACACACACACACACCCGGGGCTGGGACACACACACCCGGGGCTGGGACACACACACACCCGGGGCTGGGACACACACACACACCCGGGGCTGGGACACACACACACCAGGGCTGGGACACACACACACACGAGGCTGGGACACACACACACCCGAGGCTGGGACACACACACACCCGGGACTGGGACACACCACACACCTGGGACTGGGACACACACACACCGGGGCTGGGACACACACACACACGAGGCTGGAACACACACACACACCTGGGGCTGGGACACACACACACCCGGGGCTAGGACACACACACACCCGGGGCTGGGACACACACACACCCGGGGCTGGGACACACACACACACCCAGGCTGGGACACACACACACACACCCAGGGCTAGGACACACACACCCGGGGCTGGGACACACACACACGAGGCTGGGACACACACACACACACGAGGCTGGGACACACACACCCGGGGCTAGGATACACACCGAGGCTGGGACACACACACCTGGGACTGGGACACACACACACACGAGGCTGGGACACACACACCCAGGGCTAGGACACACACACACCGGGCTAGGACACACACACACCCGGGGCTGGGACACCACACACCTGGGACTGGGACACACACACACCGAGGCTGGGACACACACACCCGGGGCTGGGACACACACACACCCAGGCTGGGACACACACACACCCGGGACTGGGACACACACACACCCGAGGCTGGGACACACACACACACCGAGGCTGGGACACACACACACCAGGGACTGGGACACACACACCGGGGCTGGGACACACACACACCCGGGGCTGGGACACCACACACACCCGGGGCTGGGACACACACACACGCAGGCTGGGACCACACCGGGGCTGGGACACACACACACACGGGCTGGGACACACACACCCGGGGCTGGGACACACACACACACACCCGAGGCTGGGACACACACACCCAGGACTGGGACACACACACACCTGGGACTGGGACACACACACGAGGCTGGGACACACACACACACGAGGCTGGGGACACACACACACCGGGGCTAGGATAAACACACACCCGGGGCTGGGACACACACCTGGGACTGGGACACACACACACACACACACGAGGCTGGGACACACACACCCGGGGCGAATACACACACCGGGGCTAGGAACACACACACCCGGGACTGGGACACACACCTGGGACTGGGACACACACACACACCGGGGCTGGGACACACACACACACACGAGGCTGGGACACACACACACCCGGGGCTAGGATATACACACACACCCAGGGCTGGGACACACACCACCACACACGGGACTGGGACACACACACACACAGGCTGGGACACACACACACCCGGGGCTAGGAAACACACACACCGGGCTGGGACACACACACACCTGGGGCTGGAACACACACCGAGGCTGGGACACACACACACACCGGGGCTGGGATAACACACACACACCCGGGGCTGGGACACACACACACACCTGGGACTGGGACACACACACACCCGGGGCTGGGACACACACACACCTGGGACTGGGACACACACACACCTGGGGCTGGGACACACACACACACACACACAGGCTGGGACACACACACCCGGGGCTAGGAAAACACACACCCGGGGCTGGGACACCACACACACCCGGGGCTGGGACACACACACACCCGGGGCTGGGACCACACACACACGAGGTGGGACACACACACACACCCGGGGCTAGGACAAACACACACCCGGGGCTGGGACACACACACACCTGGGACTGGGACACACACACACACGAGGCTGGGACACACACACACCCGGGGCTAGGATATACACACCCAGGGCTAGGAACACACACACACCTGGGACTGGGACACACACACACGAGGCTGGGACACACACACACACCGGGGCTAGGATAAACACACCGGGGCTGGGACACACACACACCTGGGACGACACACACACACACACGGGGCTGGGACACACACACACCCCAGGGCTAGGATATAACACACCAGGGCTGGGACACACACACACCTGGGACTGGGACACACACACACAGGCTGGGACACACACACACACCCGGGGCTAGGATACACACACACCAGGGCTGGGACACACACACACACCCAGGGCTGGGACACACACACACACCGGGGCTGGGACAACACACACCCGAGGCTGGGACACACACACACACCGGGCTAGGACACACACACACCCAGGGCTGGACACACACACACCAGGGCTGGGACACACACACCCGAGGCTGGGACCACACACACCCGGGGCTGGGACACACACACACACACCCGGGGCTGGACACACACACACCCGGGGCTGGGACACCACACACACCCGAGGCTGGGACCACCACACACACCAGGGGCTGGGACACACACACACACCCGGGGCTGGGACACACACACCCGGGGCTGGGACACACACACACCGGGGCTAGGACACACACACACACACCCGGGGCTGGGACACACACACACCCCGGGCTGGGACACACCCGAGGCTGGGACACACACACACCCGGGGCTGGGACAACCCACACCCGGGCTGGGACACACACACACCCGGGGTGGGACACACACACCCGGGGCTAGGAACACACACACACCTGGGACTGGGACACACACACACACCCGAGGCTGGGACACACACACACACCAGGTGAGAACACACCGGGGCTAGGACAAACCACACCCGGGGCTGGGACACACACACACACACCCGAGGCTGGGACACACACACACACCCGGGGCTGGGACACACACACACCCGAGGCTGGGACACACATGCACACACACCTGAGGCTGGGACACACACACACCCGAGGCTGGGACACACACACACCCGGGGCTAGGATAAACACACCCAGGCTGGGATAAACACACACCCGGGACTGGGACACACACACACACCTGGGGCTGGGACACACACACACACACACACACCGAGGCTGGGACACACACACACCAGGGGCTGGGATACACACACCCGGGGCTGGGACACACACACACCTGGGACTGGGACACACACACCCGGGCTGGGACACACACACACCCGGGGCTGGGCACCACACACGGCGGAAACACACACCGGGACTGGGACACACACACACACCTGAACTGGGACACACACACACACCCAGGGGCTGGGACACACACACACACCAGGGCTGGGAAACACACACACACCGGGGCTGGGACACACACACACCTGGGACTGGGACACACACACACACCCGGGGCTGGGACACACACCCGGCACTGGGACACACACACACACACCCGGGGCTGGGACACACACACCCAGGGGCTGGGACACACACACACCTGGGACTGGGACACACACACACCCGGGGCTCGGACACACACACACCCGGGGCTGGGATACACACACCCGGGGCTGGGACACACACACACCTGGGACTGGGACACACACACACCCGAGGCTGGGACACACCACACACACACCCGGGGCTGGGACACACACACACACCAGGGCTGACACACACACCCGGGGCTGGGACACACACACACACCCGGGCTGGGACACACACACCCGGGGCTGGGACACACACACACACCGGGGCTGGGACACACACACACACCGGGGCTGGGACACACACACACCCGGGGCTGGGACACACACACACCCAGGGGCTGGGAACACACACACACCAGGGGCTGGGACACACACACACACCCGGGGCTGGGACACACACAGGCTAGGACACACACACACACCCGGGGCTGGGACACCACACACACCGGGGCTGGGACACCACACACACCCAGGCTGGGACACACACACACACACACCCGAGGCTGGGACACACACACACCCGGGGCTGGGACACACACACACCCGGGGCTAGGACACACACACACACCCGAGGCTGGGACACACACACACACCCGAGGCTGGGACACACACACACACCCGGGGCTGGGACACCCGGGCTGGGACACACACACACCCGGGGGCTGGGACACACACACACCCGGGGCTGGGACACACACACACCCGGGACTGGGACACACACACCCGGGGCTGGGACACACACACACCCGAGGCTGGGACACACACACACCCGGGACTGGGACACACACACACCCGGGCTGGGACACCACACCGGGGCTGGAACACCACACCTGGGCTGGGACACACACACACCTGGGACTGGGACACACACACACACACCCGGGGCTGGGACACACACACACCAGGGCTGGGACACACACACACCCAGGGCTGGGACACACACACACCCGGGACTGGGACACACACACACACCCGGGGCTGGGACACCACACACCCAGGGGCTGGGACACACACACACCTGGGACTGGGACACACACACACACACCCAGGGCTGGGACACACACACACCAGGGGCTGGGACACACACACCTGGGACTGGGACACACACACACCGGGGCTGGGATATACACACACCGGGGCTGGGACACCACACACCTGGGACTGGGACACACACACACACCCGGGGCTGGGACACACACACACCCGGGGCTGGACACCCAGGTGGGACACACACACACCGGGACTGGGACACACACACACCCGGGGCTGGGACACACACACACACACCGGGGCTAGGAGCACACACACCCGGGGCTGGGACACACACACACCCGGGGCTGGGACACCACCTGGGACTGGGACACACACACACCCGGGGCTGGGATACACACACACCCGGGGCTAGGATAAACCACCCGGGGCTGGGACACACACACACCTGGGCTGGGACACACACACACCCGGGGCTGGGACACACACACCCGGGGCTGGGACACACACACCCGGGGCTGGGACACACACACACACCTGGGACTGGGACACACACACACCAGGCTGGGACACACACCCGGGGCTAGGATATACACACACCCGGGGCTGGACACACACCTGCCGGGCTGGGACACACACACACCTGGGACTGGGACACACACACACACCCGGGGCTGGGACACACACACACCCGGGGCTGGGACACCACACACCCGGGGCTGGGACACACACACACACACCTGGGGCTGGGACACACACACACCCGGGGCTGGAACACACACACAACCGGGGCTGGGACACCACACCCGGGGCTGGGACACACACACACCTGGGACTGGGACACACACACACACCCGGGGCTAGGACACACACACCCGGGGCTGGGACACACACACACCCGGGGCTGGGATACACACACCCGGGGCTGGGACACACACACCTGGGACTGGGACACACACACACCTGGGGCTGGGACACACACACACCGGGGCCAGGACACCACACCAGGGCTGGGACAAACACACACCCGGGGCTGGGACACACACACACGGGGCTGGGACACACACACACCCGGGGCTGGGACACACACACACCTGGGGCTGGGACACACACACCCGGGGCTGGGACACACACACACACCTGGGCTGGGACACACACACACACCCGGGGCTGGGACACCACACAGGGCTGGGACACACACACACACCCAGCCTGGACACCACACACCTGGGCTGGGACACACACACACCCGGGGCTGGGACACACACACCGGGCTGGGACACACACACACCAGGGCCTGGACACACACACCTGGGACTGGGACACACACACACACCGGGGCTGGGACACACACACACCCGGGGCTGGGACACACACACACCTGGGCTGGGACACACACACACACCCCGGGGCACTGACACACACCCGGGGCTGGGACAACACACACCCGGTCACACACCCGGGGCTGGGAAACACACACCCGGGGCTGGGACACACACACACACCGGGGCTGGGACCACACACACACCTGGGACTGGGACACACACACACACACCAGGGGCTGGGACACCACACACACCGGGGCTGGGACACACACACACCAGGACTGGGACACACACACGGCTGGGACACACACACACACCCGGGGCTGGGACACACACACACCCGGGGCTGGGACACACACACACACCCAGGGCTGGGACACACACACACCTGGGACTGGGACACACACACACCCGGGGCTGGGACACACACACACACCAGGGCAGGGACGCACACACCGGGCTGGGACACACACACACCCGGGGCTGGGACACACACACACCTGGGACTGGGACACACACACACACCCGGGGCTGGGACACACACACACACACCCGGGGCTGGGACCACACCTGGGACTGGGACACACACACACACCAGGCTGGGACACACACACACCCAGGGGCTAGGAACACACACACACCAGGGGCTGGGACACACACACCGGGCTGGGACACACACACACCCCGAGGCTGGGACACACACACACCCAGGCTGGGACACACACACACCAGGGGCTAGGACACACACACACACCCGGGGCTGGGACACACACACCCGGGCTGGGCACACACACACCTGGACTGGGACACACACACACCCGGCGGGACACACACACACCCGGGCTGGGACACACACACACACACATCAGGGCTGGGATACACACACCCGGGGCTGGGACACACACACACACACACACACACACACATGGGGCTGAGACACACACACCTGGGGCTGGGACACACACACACCCGGGGCTGGGACACACACACACCCGGGGCTGGGACACACACACACACACACACACATGGGAATGAGACACACACACACACCTGGGGCTGGGACACCACCCGGGGCTGGGACACACACACACCCGGGGCTGGGACACACACATAACCCGGGGCTGGGACACACACACACACACACACACACACACACTCGAGGCTGAGGGCGACACACACACGAGGTCGGGAAGACACACACCTGAGGCCGAGGGAGATGATACACACCGAGGTCGGGGAGGTACACCCGAGGCCAGGGAGACGCACACCCGAGGCCAGGGGAACACCCGAAGAAGGAGGGAACCTGCCAGGCCGGAAGACACACACCCGAGGCCAGGAGACACACCCGAGGCCGGAGAGACACACACCGAGGCCGAGGAGACATACACCCGAGGTCGGTGGAGACACACACCCGAGGCCGGGGAGACATACCAGGTCGGTGGAGACACCACCCGAGCCGGGGAGACACACACCCGGGGCCAGGGAGACGCACACCCGAGGCCGGGGAGACACACACCCGAGGCCAAGGAGACACCTGAGCCAAGGGAGACACACAGCCGAGGCCAAGGGAACACACACACGAGGCCAGGGGAGACACACAGCCGAGGCCAGGGGAACACACACCTGAGGCCAAGGAGACGCACACCCGAGGCCAAGGAGACACACCCGAGGCCAAGGGAGACACCACGAGGCCGGGGAGACACACAGCCGAGGCCAGGAACACACACCCGAGGCCAAGGGAGACACACCCGAGGCCAGGGAGACCTGCCAGGCCAAGGGAGACACACACACGAGGCCAAGGGAGACACACACCAGGCCAGGGAGACACACACACCCGAGGCCAAGGGGGGCCACGAGGCCAAGGGGACACACACAGAGGCCAGGGAGACACCTGAGGCCAGGGAGACACACAGCCAAGGCCAGAACACACACCCGAGGCCGGGAGAGACACACACCCGAGGCTGAGGCACACACCGAAGCTGGGATTCGCACACCCGAGGCCGGGGAGACCCACCCGAGGTTGGGAACACACACCGAGGATGGAAACACACACCAGACGGGGAGACACCACCCGGGTTGGGAGACCACACACCAGGTCAGGGGAGACACACACCCGGGCCGGAGACACACACCCGAGGTTGGGAGACACACACCGAGGCTGGGACCACACCCAAAGCCATAGAGACATACACCCGAGGCTGGGAGACGCACACCAGAGGCCAGGGAGACACACACCGGGCTGCAAGACCCACCCGAGGCCGGGGAGACACCCGAGGCTGTAAGACGCACCCGAGGCCGGGGAGACACACACCCGAGGCTGCAAGATCCACCCGAGGCCAGGGAGACACACCCAGGCCAGGAGACACACACCCAAGGCTGATTGACACACCCGAGGCCAGGGGAGACACCCGAGCACCTGCCAGGCTGAGAGACACACGAGGCCGGGGAGACACACACCCGAGGCTGGGAGACACATACCCGGGCTGCAAGGACGCACCCAAGGCCAGGAGACACACACCCAGGCCGGGGGAGCCACACGAGGCTACAAGACGCACACCCGAGGCAGGGAGCCACCCAAGGCTGATTGGCCACACGAGGCTAGGACACACACACCCGAGGCTGGGAGACACATACCCGAGGCCGGGAGACACACACCAAGGGCTGATTGACACACACCTGAGGCTAGGACACACACCCGAGGCTGGGAGACATACCAGGGCCGGGGGCCACACCAGGGGCGGAGACACACAGCCGAGGCTGGGAGAACATACGTGAGGCCAGGGGAGACACACACCCGAGGCCGGGACACACACACGGGCTGCAGGCCACCCAAGGCCGGGAGAGACACACACCCAAGGCTGATTGACACACACAGGCTGGGACACACACACGAGGCTGGGAGCACATACCAGGCCGGGAGACCACCCGAGGGCGGGAGACACACAACCAGGCTGGGAGACACACACCCGAGGCCGGGAGGACACACACCCGGGCTGAGACACACCCGAGGCTAGGACACACATACCCGAGGCCGGGGAGACACACCGAGGGCGGGGACACACAACCGGAGCTGGGAGACACACCGGGCTGCAAGACCACACCAGGGCCGGGAGACACACCCGAGGCTGGGAGACACACACCAGGCTAGGACACACACACACCCGGGCTGGGAGACACATACCCGAGGCCGGGGAGACACACACCGAGGGCGGGAGACGCAACCGAGGCAGGAGACCACACCCGAGGCCGGGAGGACACACACCCGAGGCTGGGAGACACCCGAGGCTAGGACACACACACCGAGGGCGGGAACACACAACCAGGCTGGGGCTACACCGAGGCTAGGACACCACAAGAGCTAGGACACACACACCCAAGGCTGGGACACACACACCCGGGGCGGAGACACACACCCGGGGCGGGAGACCACACCCGGGCTAGGACACACACCCAAGGCTAGGACACACACACACCCGGGGCTGGGAGACACATACCGAGGCCGGGAGTAGACACGGGGCGGGAACCACACAACCAGGCTGGGGAGACACACCGAGGCCGGGGGAGACACACCCGAGGCTGGGGGACACACACCAGGCCATAGGAGACATACACCCGAGGCTGGGAGACGCACAGGCCGGGAGACACACACCCGAGGCGGGAGACACACAACCGGGGCTGGGTGAACACACACCGAAGGCCGGGGAGACACACACCGAGGCTGGGAGACACACACCCAAGGCCATAGGAGACACACACCCGAGGCCGGGGAACACACCAGGCCGACGGAACCTCACCCGAGGCTGGGAAACAAACACGAGGCCGGGGAGACACACACCCGAGGTCAGGGAAGACACCCGAGACCGGGGAGACACACCCGAGGCCGGGGGGCCACAGGTCAGGAAGACACACCCGAGGCCGGGGAGACACCCCAGGCCGGGGAGACACACACCAGGCTGGGGCACACCCGAGGCTGGGAGACACGGGCTGAGACACACACCCGAGGCTGGGAGACACACACCCGAGGCCGGGAAAACACACACTCGAGGCTTGGGACACATACGAGGCCGGGGAGACACACACCCAGGCCGGGGGAACACACACCCGGGTCGGGGAAGACATACACCCGAGCCGAGGAGACACCTGAGGCTGGGAGACACACCCGAGGCTGAGGAGACACACACCCGAGGCTGGGAGACCCACCGGAGGCCGGGGAAGCACACACTCGAGGCTTGGAGACACATACCGAGGCCGGGGAGACACACACCCGAGGCCGGGGGGACACACACCCGAGGTCGGGAGACATACACCCGAGGGCAGGGGACACCAGGGCTGGAGACACACCCGAGGCTGGGAACCCACCCGGGCTGGGAGACACACACCCGAGGCTGGGGAGACCACGCAGGCTGGGAGACACACCCGAGGCTGGGGAGACACACACCCGAGGCTGGGAGACACACACGGGCGGGGAGACACACCAGGCTGGGAGACACACACCCGAGGCTGGGGCACACACCCGAGGCCGGGGAGACACACCCGAGGGGTGGGAGACCACCAGGCTGGGAGACACACCCGGAGGCCGAGGGAACACCCGAGGCTGGGAGACACACACCCGGGGATGGGAGACCACCCGAGGCTGGGGGACCACCCGAGGCTGGGGGGACACACACCCGGGCTGGGGGCACACACCGGGATGGGAGACACACACCCGAGGCCGGGAGACACACCCGAGGATGGGAGACACACACCCGAGGCTTGGAGACACACACCCGAGGCCGGGAGAGACACACACCCGAGGACAGGACACACCCGGGCTGGGAGACACACACCCGAGGCTGGGAGACACACACCCGAGGCCGGGGGACACACACCCGAGGCTGGGAGACACACACCGAGGCTGGGAGACACACACACCCGGGGCCGGGGGACACACACCCGAGGCGCAGGGGACACACACCAGGCTGGGAGACACACCCAAGGCCATAGGGACACACACCCGAGGCGGGAGACACACACCCGGGGCCGGGGGCCACACCTGAGGCTGAGAGACACACACCCAAGGCTGGGACACACACAGACCCGAGGGCGGAGAGACAAACACCTGACCCGGGAGACCACCGCCCGAGGCTGGGAGGCCACACACCCGAGGCTGGGAACACACACACCCGAGGGCGGGAGACAAACACCCGAGGCCAGGGGACACACACCCGAGGCTGGGAGACACACACCCGGGGCTGGAGACACACACCCGAGGCTGGGAGACCACACCCGAGGGCTGGGAGACCCACCCGAGGATGGAGACACACACCCGAGGCTGGAGCACACACCCGGGCGGGAGAACACACACCGGGACGGGAGACACACAACCAGGCTGGGGAGACACACACCCAGGGCTGGGGCACACACCCGAGGGCTGGGGGAGGAACACACCCGGGCTGGGAGACCACACCCGAGGCTGGGAGACACACACACCCGAGGCTGGGGAGAACACACCCGAGGCTGGGAGACACACCCGAGGCTGGGAGACACACACCCAAGGCCATGGAGAGCCACACCCGGGCTGGGGAGACACACCCGAGGCCAGGGAGACACACACCCGGGCTGGAGACACACACCCGAGGCTGGGAGACACACCCGGGCTGGGAGACACACCCGAGACAGGAACCAACCGGGCTGGGGCACACACCAGGGCCGGGGAACCACCCGGGACAGTAGACACACAACCGAGGCCGGGAGAAACACACCCGGGCCAGGAGACCCCCGGGCTGGAAGACACACCCGAGGCTGGGAGACACCACACCCGGGATGGAGACACACACCCGAGGTGGGAGACACCACCCGAGGCCAGAGACACACACCCGGGCCAGGAGACACACACCCGGGCCGGTAGACACACCCGAGGCTGGGAGACACACACCCGAGGCTGGAGACACTCACCGGGCGGAGACACACACACCCGGGCTGGGAGGGCCACACCCGGGCCAGAGGAGACACACACCGTGGCCGGTGAGACACACACCCGAGGCTGGGAGACACACACCCGAGGCCGGGGAGACCACACCTGAGGCTGGGAGACATACACCAGGCTGGGAACGACACACCCGAGGCCGGGAGACACACACCTGAGGCTGGGGAACACACACCCGAGGCTGGGACACACACACACACACCCAGGGCTGGGAGACACACACCCGGGCTGGGAGACCACACCCGAGGCTGGGAGACACACACCCGGGCTGGGGAACACACACCCGAGGCCGGGGAGACACACCCGAGGCTGGGAGACACACACCGGGCTGGGAGACACACACCGAGGCTGGGAGACACACACCCGAGGCTGGAGACACACACCCGAGGCTGGGGACACACACCCGGGCTGGGGACACACACCCGGGCTGGGAACCTGCCAGGCTGGGAGACCCACCAGGCCAGACACACACCGAGGCTGGGAGACACCACAGGCCAGGAGACACACACCCGGGATGGAGACACACACCGTGGCCAGGAGACCACCCGAGGGCCGGGAGACACACACCCAGGCTGGGAGACACACACCCCGGGCTGGGAGACACACACCCGGGGCCAGAACACCCGGGGCTGGGAGACACACACCCGAGGCTGGGAGACCAACAGGGGCCAGGAGACACACCCGTGGCCGGTAGACACACACCAGGCCAAGAGACACACCCGAGGCTGGGAGACACACACCCAGGCTGGGAGACACACACACCCGAGGCCAGGGACACACACCCGAGGCTGGGAGACACCACCCGAGGCCAGGAGACACACACCCGTGGCCGGTGAACACACCGAGGGCGGAGACACACACCCAGGGTGGGAGACACACACCCGAGGCTGGGGAACCACCCGAGGCTGGGAACCACACCAGGCCAGGAGACACACACCGAGGCCAGGAGAAAACACCCGAGGATGGGAGACACACACCGAAGGCCGGAGACCACACCCGACTGGGAGACACACAGGCCGGGAGACACACACCCGAGATGGGAGACACACACCCGTGGCCGGGCACACACCCAGGCCGGGAGACACACCCGGGCTGGGAGACACACACCCGGGCCATGGAGACACACACACCGAGGCTGGGGAGACACCACAGGCCAGGAGACACCCCGGGGCTGGGACACACACCCGAGGCCAGGGGACACACACCCGAGGCTGGGAGACACCACACCGTGGCCGGTAGACACTCCCCGGGATGGGAGACACACACACCCGGGCTGGGAGACACACACAGGCCAGAGAGACACACACCCGTGGCCGGTGAACCTACGGGCTGGGAGACACACACCCGAGGGCCGGGAGACACACCTCAGGCTGGGAGACATACACCCGGGGCTAGGAGACACACACCCGGAGCCGGGGAGACACACACCTGAGGCTGGGAGACACACCGAGGCTGGGACACACACACACACACCCGGGGCTGGGAGACACACACACCAGGCTGGGAGACACACACCCGAGGCTGGGAGACCCACCCGGGCTGGGGAGACACACACCCGAGGCCGGGAGACACACACCCGGGCCGGGAGACACACACCCGAGGCTGGGAGACCTGCCAGGGCTGGGAGACACCCAGAGGCCAGGGGACACACACACCCGAGGCTGGGAGCACACACCCCGGGCCAGGGGAGACACACACCCGTGGCCGGTAGACCTATACCAGGCCGGGAGACACACACCCGACTGGGAGACACACACCCGAGGCTGGGAGACACACACCCGAGGCTGGGAGACACACACCCGAGGCTGGAAACACACACCCGAGGCCATGGAGACACCACCGAGGCTGGGAGACACACACCCGAGGCTGGGAGACACACACCCGAGGCTGGGGAGACACACACCCGAGGCTGGGGAGACACACACCCAGGCTGAGACACACACCCGAGGCCTGGGAGACACACACCCGAGGCTGAGACACACACCCGAGGCCGGGGAACACACACACACCCGGGCTGAGAGACACACACCCGAGGCTGAACACACACACCGAGGGCCAGGGAGACAACACCCGAGGCCAGGAACACACACCCGAGGCCGGAGACACACACACCCAGGGCTGGGAGACACACACCCGAGGCTGGGAGACACACACCCGAGGCTGGGAGACACCCGAGCCAGGGAGACCGGAGAACACACCCGAGGCTGGAAGCCAGACAGACACCCGGGCCGGGGAGCACACCCGGGGCTGGGAGACACACACCGAGGCCAGGAGACACACACCGAGGCCGGGAACACACACCCAGGCTGGGAGACCACACCCGGGGATGGGGAACACACCCGGGCTGGAGACACACACACCCGGGCCAGGGGAGACACACACCGAGGCCGGAGAACACCACCCGAGGCCAGGAGACACACACCCGATGGGGAACACCCGGGCTGGGAGACCACCTGCCGAGGCCGGGAGACACACACCAGGGCTGGGAGACACACACCCGAGGGCCAGGAGACACACACCCGAGGCCGGGAGACACACACCCGAGGCTGGAGACCTGCAGACCGGGGAGACACACCCGAGGCCGGGAGACACACACCCGAGGCTGGAGACACACCCGAGGCCGGAGACACACACCCGGGGCTGGGAGACACACACCCGAGGCCGGGGAGCCACCCGGGCCAGGAGACACACACCCGGTGGGAGACACACCCGGGCCGGGAGACACACACCCGAGGCTGGGAGACACACACCCGGGCCAGGGGCCCGTGGCCGAGACACACACCCGAGGCCGGGAGACACACACCGAGGCTGGAGACACACACCAGGCCAGGAGACCCACACCCGAGGCCAGGAGACACACACCCGGGATGGGAGACACACCCGAGGCCGGGAGACACACCGGGCCTGGAGACACCCGAGGCCGAGACACACCGAGGATGGGAGACACACACCCGTGGTGAGAGACCCACCAGGCCAGGAGACACACAGGGCTGGGGACACACACCCGAGGCCAGGGAGACACACCCGGGCTGGGAGACACACACCCGAGGCCAGGAGACACACCGGGCTGGGAGACACCACCGAGGCCAGGGGAGACCACACCCGGGCTGGGAGACACACCCGTGGCCGGTGAGCCTCACCCGAGGATGGAACCACACCGAGGCTGGGAGACACACACCCGAGGGCCAGAGGACACACACCCGTGGCCGGTAGAACACACACCCGGGCTGGGAGACACACACCCGAGGCCGGGGAGACCACACCTGAGGCTGGGAGACATACACCCGAGGCTAGGAGACACACCCAGGCCGGGGAGACGCACCTGAGGCTGGGAGACACACACCCGAGGCTGGACACACACACACACACACCCGGGGCTGGGAGACCACACCCGGGCTGGGAGACACACACCCGGGCTGGGAGACACACCCGGGCTGGAGACCACACCCGAGGCCGGGAGACACACACCCGAGGCCGGAACACACACCCGAGGGCTGGAGACACACACCCGAGGCTGGGAGACACACACCCGAGGCCAGGGGAACACACACCCGAGGCTGGGAGACACACACCCGAGGCCAGGAGACACACACCGTGGCCGTGAACCCCAGGCCGGGAGACACACACCCGAGGCTGGGGAGACACACACACCAGGCTAGGAGACACACACCCGAGGCTGGGAGACACACACCCGGGCTGGAGACACACACCCGAGGCTGGGAGACCACACCCGAGGCCGGGAGACACACACCCGAGGGCTGGAGACACACACCCGAGGCCAGGAGACACACCCAGGCTGGGAGACACACACCCAAGGCTGGGAGACACACACCCGAGGCTGGAGACACACACCGGGACAGTAGACACCCACCGAGGCTGGGAGACACACACCCGGGCCAGGAGACACACCCGAGGCCAGTGACACACAACCGAGGCCGGGGAGACACACACCCGGGCCGGGGGACCCCCCGAGGCTGGAGGACACACACCCGGAGCTGGGAGACACACACCCGGGATGGGAGACACCACCCCGGGGTGGAGACACCACCTGGGCCAGGGAGACACACACCCGAGGCCAGGGAGACACACACCCGGGGCCGGGAGACACACACCGAGGCTGGAGACACACACCCGAGGCTGGGAGACCTCACCCGAGGATGGGAGACACACACACCCGAGGCTGGGAGACACCCTGAGCCAGAGGAGACACACACCCGTGGCCAGTAGACACACACCCGAGGCTGGGAGACACACACCCGAGGCCGGGGAGGACACACACCTGAGGCTGGGGAACACACACCCGAGGCTGGGAGCACACACCCGAGGCCGGGGAGACACACACCTGAGGCTGGGAGACACACACCCGAGGCTGGGAGACCACACCCGGAGCTGGGAGACACACACCCGGGCTGGGAGACACACACCCGAGGCCGGGAGACACACACCCGAGGCTGGGAGACACACACCTGAGGCCAGGAGACACACCCGAGGCTGGGGACACACACCTGAGGCTGGGGAGACACACACCTGAGGCTGGAGACACACACCTGAGGCTGGGGAGACACACACCTGAGGCTGGGAGACACACACCTGGGCCAGGAGACACACACCTGTGCCGGTAGACACACACCTGAGGCCGGGAGACACACACACCTGAGGCTGGGAGACACACACCGAGGCTGGGGAGACACACACCTGAGGCTGGGGAGACACACACCTGAGGCCGGGAGACACACACCTGAGGCCAGGGACAACACCTGGAGGTGGAGACACACACCCGAGGCCGGGAGACACACACCTGAGGCTGGGAGACACACCTGAGGCCGAGACACACACCTGAGGCTGGGAGACACACCCGAGGCTGGGAGACACACACCTGGAGGCCGGGGAGAGACACACACCTGAGGCGGGAGACACACCTGAGGATGGGAGACACACACTGAGGCTGGGAGACACACACCTGAGGCCAGGGAGACACACACCTGTGCCGGGAGACACACACCTGAGGCTGGGAGACACACTGAGGCCGGGGAGACACACACCTGAGGCTGGGAGACACACACCTGAGGCGGGGAGACACACACCTGAGGCCGGGGAGACACACACCTGAGGCTGGGAGACACACACCCGAGGCCGGGAGACACACACCCGGCTGGGAACACACACACCCGGCTGGGACACACACACACACACACCCGGGGCTGGGACACACACACACACACCCTGGAGACACACACACACACACACACACCGGCTGGGACACACACACACACACACACACACACCTGGGGCTGGGACACACACACACACACACACACACACACCTGGGCTGGGACACACACACACACACACACACCTGGGCTGGGAGACACACACACAGCACACACACACACACCTGGGGCTGGGACACACACACACACACACCTGAGGCTGAGATACACACACCCGGCTGGGACACACACACACACACCCAGGCTGGGACACATAAACACGCGCTGGGACAACACACACACACACACATGGGGCTTGACACACACACACCCGGGGCTGGGACACACACCTCGAGGCTGGGGACACACACACACCTGGGGCAGGGACACACGCACACACACCCGGGGCTGGGACACACACACACACACCTGCCTGGGGAACACACACACACCTGAGGCGAGGGAGACTACACCTGAGGCTGGGAGACACACACCTGAGGCCGGGGAGACACACACGAGGCTGGGAGACACACACCTGAGGCTGGGAGACACACACCTGGCTGGAGAGACACACATGAGGCTGGGGAGACACACACCTGAGGCGGGGAGACACACACCTGAGGCCAGGGAGACACACACACCTGAGGCTGGGAGACACACACCTGACTGGGGAGACACACACACACCTGAGGCCGAGGAGACACACAACCGAGGCCGGGGACACACACCTGAGGCCGAGGGAGACACACACCTGAGGCTGGGAGACACACACCTGAGGCTGGGGAGACACACACCTGCCGAGGAGACACACAGGAGGCCGGGGAGACACACACCTGAGGCCGAGGAGACACAACCCGAGGCGGAGACACACACTGAGACTGGGAGACACACACCTGAGGCCGGAGGAGACACACATGAGGCCGGGGAGACACACACCTGAGGCGTGGGAGACACACACCCTGAGGCCGGGGGACACACACACCTGAGGCCAGGGAGACACACACCTGAGGCTGGGAGACACACACCCTGAGGCTGGGGAGACACACACCTGAGGCCGGAGGAGAGACACACACACTGAGGCCGGGGAGACACACACCTGAGGCTCGGGGAGACACACACCCTGAGGCCGAGGAGACACACACTGGAGGCCGGGGAGACACACACCTGAGGCCGAGGGAGACACACACCTGAGGCTGGAGAGACACACACCTGAGGCTGGGGAGACACACAACTGAGGCCGAGGGAGACACACCTGAGGCCTGGAGACACACACCTGAGGCCGGGGGAGCACACACCTGAGGCTGGGAGACACACACCTGAGGCTGGGGAGACACACACAAGGCGGGAGACACACTAAGGCTGGAGACACACACCTGAGGCTGGGGAGACACACACCTGAGGCTGGGGACACACCTTGAGGCTGGGAGACACACACTCGAGGCCGAGACACACACCTGAGGTCGGAGGAGACACACACACGTGAGGCCGGGGAGACACACACCTGAGGCTGGGGAGACACACACTCGAGGCTGAGACACACACCTGAGGTCGGAGGAGACACACACACGAGGCCGGGGAGACACACACCTGAGGCTGGGAGACACACACCTGGGCCGAGACACACCTGAGGCCGGAGGAGACACACACCCGAGGCCGGGAGACACACACTCGAGGCCGGGGAGACACACACCTGAGGCTGGGGAGACACACACCTGAGGCTGGGGAGACACACACCTGAGGCTGGGAGACACACTCAGGCCGGGAGACACACCTGAGGCCGGGAGGAGACACACACCCGAGGCTGAGACACACCTGAGGCCGGGGCACACACCTGAGGCTGGGAGACACACACTGAGGCCGGGGAGACACAACACCCGAGGCCGGGCACCACCTGAGGCTGGGGAGACACACACCGAGGCTGGGGAGACACACACCTGAGGCCGGGAGACAACACCTGAGGCCGGGAGACACACACCTGAGGCTGGGAGACACACACCTGAGGCTGGGAGACACACACCTGAGGCTGGGAGACACACACCTGAGGCTGGGAGACACACACCTGAGGCTGGGAGACACACACCTGAGGCCAGGGAGACACACACCTGAGGCCGGGAGACACACACCTGAGGCTGGGAGACACACACCTGAGGCTGGGAGACACACACCTGAGGATGGGGAGACACACACCTGAGGCTGGGAGACACACACCTGAGGCCAGGAGACACACACCGTGGCCGGAGACACACACCTGAGGCTGGGAGACACACACCTGAGGCTGAGACACACACCTGAGGCTGGGAGACACACACCTGAGGCTGGAGCACACACCTGAGGCTGGGAGACACACACCTGAGGCCGGGGAGACACACACCCTGAGGCCGGGGAGACACACACCTGAGGACGGGGAGACACACAACCGAGCAGGGAGACACACACCTGAGGCCGGGGGAGACACACACCTGAGGCCGGAGACACCACCTGAGGCTGGGAGACACAACTGAGGCTGGGAGACACACACCCGAGATGGGAGACACACACCTGAGGCTGAGACACACACTGAGGCCAGGGAGACACACCTGCAGGTAGACACACCAGAGACACACACCTGAGGCCGAGACACACACCTGAGGCTGGGAGACACACACCTGAGGCTAGGGAGACACACACCTGAGGCCGGGGGAGACGCACACCTGAGGCTGAGACACACACCTGAGGCCGACACACACACACACCCGCTGGGACAAACACACACACCAGGCTGGGACACACACACACACACACCCGGCTGGGGACACACACACACACCCGGCAGACACACACACACACACACACACACACCTGGCCACACACACACACACACCTGAGGCTGAGAGATACACACACTCCAGGCTGGGCACACACACACCTGGGGCTGGGACACACACACACACACCTGGCTGAGACACACAAAACACGCGCTGGGACAAACACACACACACACACATGGGGCTTGACACACACACACCTGCACTGGCAGACACACACACACCTGCAGGACACACACACACACCTGGGCTGGGACACACACACACACACCTGGCTGGGACACACACACACCTGAGGCTGAGGGAGACACACACCTGAGGCGTGGGAAACACACCTGAGGCCGGGGAGACACACCTGAGGCCGGGGAGACACACCTGAGGCCGGGGAGACACACACCTGAGGCCTGGGGAGACACACACTGAGGCTGGGAGACACACACCTGAGGCTGGGGAGACACACACCTGAGGCCGGAGGAGACAAGCTGAGGCCGGGGAGAACACACCTGAGGTCGGGGGAGACACACACCTGAGGCCGGAGGGAGACACACCGGAGGCCGAGGGAGACACACACTGAGGCCGAGGGAGACACACACCTGAGGCTGGGGCACACACCTGAGGCTGGGGAAGACACACCTGAGGCCGAGGAGACACACCCGAGGCTGGAGACACTGGAGGCCGGGGGAGACACACCTGAGGCTGGGAGACACACACCTGAGGCTGGAGACACACACCTGAGGCCGGGGGAGACACACACCTGGGGCTGAGGAGACACACCCGAGGCCGGGGAGACACACACCCGGAGGCCGTGGGAGACACACACCTGAGGCCGGAGGAGACACACACCGGAGGCCGAGGGAGACACACACCTGAGGCCGAGGGAGACACACACCTGAGGCTGGAGACACACCTGAGGCTGGGGAGACACACACCTGAGGCTGGAGAGCACACACCCGAGGCCGGGGGACACACCTGAGGCCGGGGAGACACACACCGCTGGGGGTGGAGACACACACCAGCCGGAGGAGACACACACCGGAGGCCGAGGGAGACACACACCTGAGGCCGAGGGAGACACACACCTGAGGCCAGGAGACACACAACCGAGGCCGGGAGACACACACCTGAGGCTGGGAGACACACACTGAGGCCGAGGAGACACAACTGAGGCCAGGGAGACACACACCTGAGGCCGAGGGAGACACACACCTGAGGCTGGGAGGACACACACCCTGAGGCTGGGGAGACACACACCTGAGGCTGGGAGACACACACCCTGAGGCTGGGGAGACACACACCAGAGGCCGGAGGAGACACACCCGAGGCCGGGGAGACACACACCTGAGGCTGGGGGAGACACACACCTGAGGCCGGAGGAGACACACACCTGAGGCCGAGGGACACACACCTGGAGGCCGAGGAGACACACACCTGAGCTGGGGAGACACACACCTGGAGGCCGAGGGAGACACACACCTGAGGCTGAGGACACACACCTGAGGCCGGAGGAGACACACACACGCGAGGCCGGGAGACACACCTGAGGCCGGGGAGACACACACCCGAGGCTGGGGAGACACACACCTGAGGCTGGGGAGACACACACCTGAGGCTGGGAGACACACACTCAAGGCCGGGAGACACACACCCGAGGTCGGAGGAGAGACACACACCTGAGGCCGGGGAGACACACACCTGAGGCCGGGGGAGACACACTGAGGCTGGGAGACACACACCCGAGGTCGGAGGAGACACACACACCGAGGCCGGGAGACACACACCCGAGGCTGGAGACACACACCAGGCCGGGAGACACACCAGGCCGGAGGAGACACACACCCGAGGCGGGAGACACCTCAAGGCCGGGAGCACACACCTGAGGCTGGGGGAGACACACACACCCGAGGCTGGGAGACACACACCCGAGGCTGGGAGACACACTCAGGCCGGGAGACACACACCGAGGCGGAGGGCACACACACGCGAGGCCGGGAGACACACACCCGAGGGCCGGGAGACACACACCTCGAGGCTGGGAGACACACACCCGAGGTGCGGAGGGAGACACACACGCAGGGCCGGGAGACACACACCTCGAGGCCGGGAGACACACACCCGGGCTGGGAGACACACACCCGAGGCTGGGGGACACACCTCGAGGCTGGGAGACACACACACTGAGGCCAGGAGACACACCCGAGGCCGGAGGGACACACACGCAGGGCCAGGAGACACACACCTGAGGCCGGGGAGACACACCTGAGGCTGGGAGACACACACCTGAGGCAGGGAGACACACACACGGGAGGCAGGGAGCCACCCGAGGCCAGAACACACCTGAGGCTGGGAGACACACACCCGCCAGGAGACACCGCAGCCGGGAGAGACAAAGCCAGGCCAGGGGGCTACCGAGGCGGGGAGACACACCAGGCCGGAGGAGACACCACCTGAGGCCGGGGAGACCACCAGGCCGGGGACACACACCAGGGCTGGGAGACACACACCCGGGGCCAGGAACACACAACCGAGGCCGGGGAGACACACCCGAGGCTCGGGGCCCCGAGGCCAGGGGGACACCTCCAGGCTGGGAGACACACACCTGAGGCTGGGAGACGCACACACCCGAGGCCGGGAGACACACCACCGAGGCCGGGAGACAACACACCCGGGTGGGGAGACCTGGGCCGGAGACACACACACCGGAGGCCGGGGAGACACCACCGAGGCCGAGGGAGACACACACCGAGGCTGGGAGACACACACCTGGACCGAGACACACACCCGAGGCTGGGAGACACACAGGACCGGGGAGACACACACCCAGGCCGGAGACACACACCGGAGGCCGAGACACACACCTGAGGCCGAGGAGACACACACCCGAGGCTGGGGACACACCAGCCAGGGAGACACACACCCGGGCTGGGAGACGCCCAGACCGGGAGACAACACACCTAGGGTTGGGGAGACACACACCCGAGGCCAGGCCACCGGAGGCCGGGGAGACCACCTGAGGCCGGGGAGACACCCGAGGCCAGGAGACACACAACCAGGGCCAGGGAGACACACACCCGGGCTGGGAGACACACCCGAGGTCGGAGGAGACACACACACGCGAGGCCGGGAGACACACTCAGGCCGGGAGACACACCAGGCTGGGCCACACCGAGGCTGGGGAGACCACCCGAGGCTAGACACACACTCAAGGCCGGGAGACACACCAGGTCCGGAGGAGACACACACACGCGAGGCCGGGAGACCTCCCGAGGCCGGGAGACACACACTCGAGGCTGGAGACACACCCGGGTCAGGAGGAACACACCGCAGGGCGGAGACACACTTTGGGCTGGGAGACACACACTCGAGGCCGGGAGACACACACCCGAGGTCGGAGGACACACACACACAGGCCAGGGGACACCACTCAAGGCCGGGAGACACACACCCGAGGCTGGGAGACACACACCCGAGGCTGGAACACCTCCCGAGGCTGGGAGACACACACTCAAGGCCGGGAGACACACCGAGGTCGGAGGAGACACACACACGAGGCCGGGAGACCACCCCGAGGCCGGGGAGACACACACTCGAGGCTGGAGACACACACCCGAGGTCGGAGGAGACACACACGCGAGGCCGGGAGACACACACTCAAGGCCGGGAGACACACACCCGAGGCTGGGAGACACACACCGAGGCTGGGAGACACTCCCGGGCCGGGAGACACACCCGGGCCGGGAGACACACACCTGAGGCTGGGAGACCACCAGGCTGGAGACCCAGGGCATGGACACACACACACTCCTGGACACACACCCGGGGCTGGGACACACACACACACCCGGAGCTGGGACACACACACACACCCAGGGCTGGGACACACACACACCCAGGGCTGGGACACACACACACACCCGGGCTGGGACACACACACACACCCAGGGCATGGCACACACACACACACACAGACACACACCCGGGCTGGGACACACACACACACCCAGGCTGGGACACACACATAAACACCGGGGCTGGGACACACACACACACACCCGGGGCTGAGACACACATACCAGGGCTGGGACGTACACACACCCGGGGCTGGGACACACACACCCGGCCTGGGACACACACTCACCCGGGCTGGGATGACACACACACCCGGAGCTGGGACACACACACACACACACACACCTGGGGCACACACACACACCCGGGGCTGGGACACACACACACACCCGGGCTGGGACAGACACACACACACACCCGAGGCTGGGAGACACACACCCGAGGCTGGGAGACCCACACTGGAGGCTGGGAGACACGCACCCGAGTCTGGGAGACACACACCCGAGGCCAGGAGACACACACCCAAGCTGGGAGACACACACCCGATGCTGGGAGACACACACCCGAGGCTGGGAGACACACACCCGAGGCTGGGAGACACACACCCGAGGCTGGGAGACTGACACCCGAAGCTGGGAGACACACACCCGAAGCTGGGAGACACACACCCGAGGCTGGGAGACACACACCCGAGGCTGGGAGACTTCCGCAGTAATTGAATGGTTTGACCAAGCCCTCGACCTACCACTTACTTGACCTACTAATTATCCCAAACACCCATGTTTGGGCCTCCCTCCCCCTCCATCCCCCTTTGGGTTTATTTATCTCCTCTCCCACGCATCGAGGAAGAGGTGGAGGGGGCCCCATTTGGGTCCAGGTTCTTGATACTCCATACGCTAAATTTTCTCCTTTTTGCTGATATAAGAATAACTGAACTGGCTCATTTAAGCTATATACGGCACAAATGTTATTATTATTATTATTCTCATCATCGTGATCATCATCATCATCATCATTATTATTTATATTATTATTATTATTATTATTGTCATATAAGCACACTTCAATAAATAATTCACAATGAAAAGGAATTTTGTCAAATAAATCCATATTAATAAGCGCACCGTAGTGTTAGTGCAGCAGTGGGTGGCACAGTGCACTTCTTATTAGTTCAAGAACATGGATAAAATACGCAGATGTTCCGCCACTACTGTTGCCCGAGCTCCTCCCTTATGGACGCGAGAACCTCTGTACCCAGGGCTTCTCCCGGAGAGATGACATATGATGACCTTCACGGGAGGAAAGAAAAGCTAAGACAAAATCACAGCTACTGTAGCATGTGTGCCGACCTGTCCTGCAGAGGGAGGTCCCCTGTACTCCGTATCAGAGAATTCCAGCAGTCAAAATATGTTTCAGGAGTGAACACCAGCTTCCAGTGCTCACCGTTTGTCTGCTGATCCGTGGATGACCTCAACCTTTTCTACAGGTGCACTTCAAGACCCGAGATGGCAGGTATAGCAAGACTGTCCTGTTAGGTGATGTTTCCCTCTGCAGTTCACCTCAGTAACATGGGACTGGTGTTCCGTCTGCCATGGATCACGAGGTCATTAAGGACCTCAAGGGGTTTATTACTCTCCAGTGAACAACTGGTGGACGTCCACACATATTGCCCAGGTCATGGTCAACACACAGATAGTACAGTACAGGACTTGGTCAACATACACTCAATAGTTGTCTCTCTCTCTCTCTCTCTCTCTCTCGGGGTTATATCCTCATTCCCCTTTTTAACAAGTCACTCATTTAATCATTTCTGTAATGATTTCCACTCTGAGAGAGAGCGAGAGACAAACACACGCACACCTACCTCACGAGGAGTATGTACAGTGTATTGCTACGGTAATTAGTGACAAATACCCAGACTGACAGAGGCAATGGGGAAAAGACGGACTGATTGATGGACAAGCAGACAGACAGATAGAGAGAGAAACAGATAGACAGAAACAGACAGACAGATAGACAGATATAGACAAAAACAGACCGACAGAAACACAGACTGAGATGGACAGACATAATATGTTGTCTAATGGTAGACCTTGCTGCCATATACCATCACAAAAATTGTGACCAAGTCCCAGGTTGCTCATTTGACTTTCTGCCTCATTTACACACAATTGCAGGGTCTCAATTGATTCTCTTTGACAACACCTCATACATATATCGTTTCTCACCATTTAACTTTGTTTTTCATTTTTGTATTTATATATGGGCCTTTATTATAATTATTAATAATATTATAATTATTATATTATTATAATTATATTATTTTCATTTAATATTTTTATTAATTTTGTATTGATTATTATTAATTTTATTATTATTACATATTATTATAATTATTATTATCATCATCATTATTAATATTATTATTATTATTATTATTATTATTATTATTATTATTATTATTATTATTATTATTATTATTATTATTATTATTATTATTATTATTATTATTATTATTATATTTTCACCCCCAGGCCCTGATGTGAGTCATTGATCTGTGCCCTGGTGGGGTAATCCTGTAAAAAAAAAAAAAATTAAACTACAACAGCTTAACTTACTAAAGCAAATTCCTACACATAGACAGAAAGGTGGAAGAGGAGGAGGAGGAGAAAGTGGAAGAGGATTAGGCGGAGGAGGAAAAGGTTCTAGAGGAGGAGTGCAGAGTAGGAGAAGGATGTAGGGGGATAAAGATCTAAGATGAGAGGAGGGAGAAGAGGAGGTGGTGGGCAGGATTTTTATTTATTTATTTATTTTTTTTTTTGTAGGTAAAGGAGGAATGAAGGAAGATTAGAGGTGGGGGAAGGAAGTTATAGTTCGGAAATTGAAGAAATTCAGGAGGAGGTAAGAGAGGGCGGGCTGACCGCCTAGCTAAGCTAATAGTGTGTTTGGGTTGTGTCATGGGTTAGTTATTGTCTGCCGGTACAGGCACTAGACAGCCTACCCTGTCCCATTTATGGGTGTTTTAAGGGCCTTATTTCATATTCCGCCGACCCTACTGGCGGATGCTGGTCTAGGGAGGTTGTCTATTGCCTGGCCGTGTAGATCGGGGGTGGTAATGGACCTTCTGAGATTTCGTAGCTTTTTGGGAACCATGTATGGTTGTTGTCGTTATCTGGTGGGAGTCTTTGAAGGAGTTCTTGCTCTGATCGTTCTATCTTTTGCCAGATTCTGCTGGCCAGGGTGTGCAGCTGCTGGTTGATGGGTTTCATTCTCAGGTCTCTATGTATCTCGGCTGTGGTTCTGGTGAAGGGGTATCTTTCGCTTGTGACGAATCTTAGGGCTTCATTTTGGACCACCTGTAATTTTAATATTTGAGTGGTGCTCATAGCATGAAGAGGTATTGCTGGGTAGGTTAATATTGGTGTGATAAATGATGTCACCAGGCGGAGTTTAATTTTCTCAGGAAGCGCTTTAAAGCGGTATAGTTTTCTCAGCTCTCTTCTTGCTTTTTCCTTCCTGCTGTGGACATGATGGGAGTAACCTGTCGTGGATATATGTAGGCCCAGGAGGGTGCCTCTGCTTTTGTATTCTATCTGGGCATTATTGGTTACTAATGGATGGGTTTTCTTTCTGCATAAGGGTATCACTGTGAATTTCGGGAGACTGGTTTGGATTTTCCATTGTTTTTCGTAATTATTTACCCTTTCTAATTCCCGCCTGGTGTTGTCGACCTGTAACGCTCGCGATTTTCCTTGATGTGTTGTTATTTGAGTGATGTCGTCTGCATACATAATATCTTCGTTACCTATTCTAGTGGGAGGGTGGGGGAGAGGACGCTTCCCTGAGGGACTCCACTCATGAGTGGGAAGGTCTCTCCTGTGTGTTGTCCTACCCTCAGTCTAGCATTTCTGCCGTCCAGAAAGTTGCAAAGCAACTTTTCAATGTTGGTGGGAAGTCCGAGTTGGAGGATCTTACATTTTAGACCTTCGTGCCAGACTTTGTCAAATGCCTTCGCTACATCCCGGAGAGTTAGATTACAATGTCTACCACTCGCCGCGGCTCTGGCTATGTTTTCGCATGCCAGAGCTATCGCTGTTGTGGTGGACTTCCCTTTCCTGAACCCGAATTGTCTGCAGTTGACTCTGTTTGTTGTTTCCAGGTGATTTCTCAGACGGTTATTGATGATTTTTTCTAGGGTTTTTCCAGGTACTTCGAGGAGGGAGATCGGTCTGTAGTTTAGTGGGACGGCGGGGTTCTTTCCTTGTTTTGGTGTTAGGGTAATAATGGCCTCTTTGAATTTAGTTGGGAAGTAACCCGAGGCCAGGCAAGCGTTCATTGTGGTTCTCAGTCTCTCCATGGCCGGGTTGTTTATGTAGCTGAGGATCTCCTTGGTGATGCCTGAATAACCAGGGGCTTTATTTTTGGTATTGGAGATGGCTCTGTTGAGTTCTTCCGAGGTGATTGGTTTGGACAATGGGCTGTCCGCTCTCAGACCCTCCCATATGATTTCAGGGGAAGGCTGAGTGCGGTGTGTCTGGCCCCAGAGTTCATCAAGGACGAGCTCCTCGTGGGTACCATCGAATACCCTATTCTCTTAATTTGTGATTCGAAAGATGTTCCTCCATATGTCCCTGAATAAGAGTTCTTTGTCTTGGTCGTCATATATTTTACTTCCTGCGTGGTCAGTTATATATGATGACTCGTTATGGCTGCAACCTTTCAATCTCTTAACTCAACGCCAGAACTCTCCTGGATCGTTGTATGTATGTGAGAGTTGTTCAACTTTTTCGGCCCATTTAAGGTTGCTTTGTTCCAGAGATCTTGTTTTTATTTCCTCCCGGATTCTTCTGTATGTATTGTAGCTTACGATGTCCCAACCATGGGTCTCGGCTCTCTGTTGTAGCAGTTGGAACTGGTTTGTGAGGGCTATGAGTTCTGGAGTCTGTTGTGGGTGTGGGAGAGTTCTGTTGCGTTTGAGAGGCGTGGCCTCCTGGTAGGCTGTACCTATGGCTTCACACCGTGTGTTGATTTCTTCGCCTATTATGTTCACCGGCTGACTGTCTGTGGTCTGCAGGATTGTCATGCCCTTGACCTCAAGTTCGGCTGTTGCTTTTTCGTTGAATAAGTCCCAGTCGGTCTGCTTGGTGATTCTCCGTGGTGGAGCTGGTATAGTTATTGGTGTTGCTGAGATGGTCATGATTATAGGTAGGTGGTCGCTGGAGGTTACAGGGCCTTGTTCAAAGAGACAGTTGTGGAAGCATCTGCCGTTTGTTATTGCTATATCTGGAGTAGTGGCTGAGTTCCTTCTGTAGAACGTGGGGAAGTCTGGGCCTATTAGTTGGGCTTTTTTGTTTGTTACGAAGCCAGCGAGGCCTCTTCCAACATTGTTAGTTGTCCTCTTGCCATCTAGTAGAGGATGTCTGGCATTCATGTCTCCAATGATGTAGGTTGGGTGGTGGTATGATAGGAGTCTGTGGAAGTCCCCGTAAGGCAGGTAGTCCCTGCGTGGTGGGAGGTAGGTTGTGGCTATTATGATTGGCCCTGTGGTCAAGTTGATTTGAACAGCGAGAGTTTCAGAGGTGAAGTCGTCTATGATTCTGTAGTGGGCATCTCTTTTTACGGCGATGGCCACCCCGTCATTTGGCTCCTCTCATAGATTGGATTTATGGATCATGTAACCAAATATTTTCAGTTCCTCAGCCGCCTTTTGGCCGTGTGAGTTTATGAGTATAATATCTGCGTCGACTTGGTTGTATTGGCTGGACATACTGAATTTATTAGTTCTCCAGTGGAGGACGTTATGTTGCATTATTTTCACTGCCTTATGAAGCGAGCCCATTGTATCTTGTATTTGGTTTTGGGGGGATACCTCGGGGTCGTGGTTTGTTCACTGTGCGTCCATTCCTCATTTTTTTTATCACCCCATCGGATGTCTTGTGGATGCAGTCTGTCAAATCGACACGTTTTTGTTTAATTGCTTCGTGGATGTACTCCTCGGAACTGGGGTGGTCGTACTTCCATTTCATCTTGCCCTCCAATACTCCTTTAGCGACTTCATCACTGTACAGTCCTCGTTTATGTGGTCTGGTACGTAGATGCTTAGATTCAGGACTTTTCCTGATAGCTCGCTTGGAGTCAGAGAGACAGGTGTCATCTCCGATGTAGGTACATGTGCATTAGGGTGTGTCATAGGAGGGAAGATCAGCTAAAACTAATGGCCCATCACTTTTTTGGTAGATTTTAGTGTATATAAACAGAAAATAATTTCAGTTTCAATATTTTGCAACCTTTTGCTAGGTAAATTTTAGCGTGAAATTTATCGAAAATCTAACGTACAGCTGCATTAGTGCATTACAATTAAATAGTGAACATTGCTTTCTGACTTCATTCTTTAACAACCCAACTAACAATATTTTTTCTGTTTCAGATTCTGATGCATTTATAAGTTGATAATATTTGCGATGGCTGCTTGTGTCAGGACGAGGAACCAAAAATCCTGCCATCTCAGTCACTATCTTGGGTCTGGGAGAGAGCTCCTGAAGTCGGAGTTGCCTACATTGAGAGATGCTTTGAGATACGGTGTTTTAATCAGGCAAATCAGTGAAAAGAACCAAAGAACTTACACAAACAAAAGACATTGCCAGTGATATGACCAAAGCTGTCTTGGCACAGTACACTCTGGCTAACGCTCAGTTCAAGCCTCCAGTCATAACAAGTCAGAAGAAGATTAGTGAGAGACTGCTAGCCAGTTGGGAAAAGGCAAGAGATATCTCTCTTGGGAGAGGAAAACTTGCAGTTAAGGACAGCTTTGCCAAGCAACTGGACCAGTTATTTGACATAATTACTTGCAAGTGCCCAATTGTTCTCTGTCCTGAGTTTGGATGCGATCGTGACTGTAAATCCGAGGCCCACATCTCCTGTATTTGCAAGCGTGAACTGAAGATTCCTGTGATCGAACTGGCATTTGTCAAAGCACAGAGAGAGAAGACTGGCAGTATAGGGGCTCTCATGATTTCTAGCCAAGATATTCCGGAGTCCGAGAGACAGGAGGCTGCCACAGAGAGACAGAAGAGGAGAAGAGTTGCCGAGGAAAAGAGACTTGAGAAGGCCCAGGGTGAGGTATAAAAGGCCGATGATTGGAGTCAAGCTGATTCAGAGTTTAATGACTTCCCCATGGCTGATCCGAGTGCTGACCAGGAGAATGGTGACTTTGTCCCTAACCCAGAAAATAATGATCCCAAATCTTCCAGGCATAAGATTCGAAATAGGAAAGATATCCCGAGCATAGCTCTGGCCAGCATGCGACACCACACTGGTCTCAGAGAAACTGCAGAGATAGCAACAGCTGCCTGGATTGACGGTGGTTTGATAACACCTGATGATGTTCACCTGGTGATTGATCATAACAAAGTAAGGAGAGCTCAGGAGAAACTTGTCAGTAACCTAGAAAAGGAGTTTGATAAGGGGATAAGAGAAAATGGAATCAATTGTTTGTTCTTTGATGGGAGAAGGGATGACACTAAAGTGTTCATGAAAGTTGGAGATTCTGACAAGTTGTTCCCTGCCATGGTGAAGGAGGAACACTACTCCTGCTGCAGTGAACCAGGAGGGAAGTATTTGTGGCATTTCACTCCAGAGAAAGATGACATCAGGAAACCAGCTGAGATAGTGGCAGATAACATTGTGAACTGGCTCAGAGAGAGGAACGTAGACCAGACCCTGCAGGCCATTGGAGGGGACAGCACCAACACGAACACAGGGTGGCAAGGGGGGTCATACAGTGGATAGAGCGGAAGATTGGGAGGAAGCTAGTCTGGATTGTTTGTGACCTCCACACCAACGAGTTGCCACTCAGACATCTGATCCAGGAGCTGGATGGCAAGACTCTTTCAAACAACAGATGGTCTGGTCCTCTTGGCAAGATGCTGGACTCTGCCACTGAGTTAGAAATAAATCCGAGCTTTGAAAAAATCACAGTTGGCCCTCCACTCGTTGAGCTTGCACATACTGTCATTGACGACCTGAGTACTGACCAGTACTATGGTTACATGATCTGCAGTGCCATCAAAACTGGGGTCATGCCTGATAGACTTGCTTACCTGCAGATAGGTCCAGTCTCACATTCTAGGTGGCTCACAACGGCTCTCAGGTTCTGCAAAATTTGGGTCGCTCATCATAAACTGAAAGGGAACCAGCTACACAACCTGAGACTTATTGTCCAATTCATCGTGAGTGTCTACTTGCCAAATTGGTTTTCAACACCAAAAAGGTCAAGTCATCGTTCTCCGAAGGTCCGAGGCATGTTCTCTTCCAGCTTGAGCTCCTGAGGAGTCAGCCAAGGAAGGTTGTTCAGATTGTGGAGCAGACTGTGAGGAGATCTTCCTGGTATGCTCATCCGAGGCAGTTCTGGAGACAATGCTCTGCAGTAAGGATGAGGAGGAGAGAAGAGTGGCAGTCAAAAAGATCTTGGATATGAGACTTATGAGAGGATCTGGGCATGACGAATCAGTTGGTGACGATTCCTTCAGGGTCAGAAAGACTCCTGAAGTCAATCTAGGTGCCAAGACCCTCACTGATCTCATAGATCTGGATAACATCCAGGCTGGCAGTGAGCCCCCTCTTACCTGCAGCCTCACCAATGTTCAAGTCAGAGCTTTCCTGGACAACCCCCATGCATGTCCCTGCCTGGCCCTCGCACACCCAGAGTATAGAGCGTTGTGTACAGCAAGTGAGCGAGGCCAGCAGTCACGTGTACAGCCAGGAGAGGAGGGAAGGCTACATCCGAGCTCAGGTGGTCAGCAGGGAGGTGATGAGTAGAAACAGAAGCAAGAAAGACATGTTACTATGGTGTGCAGCAACACCGGGTCGTAGTAGTAAAACCGGTTTTTATATTTGATGATTTTGTTTTCTAAAGGAATATTAAATTTAATAAATGTGTCAAGATCATTCGTTTCACTATTCTGGATCATTTTCATCCTAATAAATTAGCCTGATACATTTACTTTACTTTAAATAAGCTATTTAGTGGTGTTGGTAAAAGGGTGGGAATACTGAATTTTCATAAGATTTCAAGTTAAAATTTACCTAGCAAAAAATGAAAACTTTTCAAATCTGAAGATATCACACGATTCTGCACATAGAACTACATCATTAATACCATGGGCCGATTTTTCAAACTAAAAAAAAAAAAATTCGCCTCAGGCATGACACAACCACGTATCCACAATTCAGGGCCACTGTTGTCTCGTCTGTGAATGTTGGAGATTGGGGAACAAGTGTTATCTCCGATGTGGGTACGTGTGCACCCACACCAGAGACCACTGTTGTCTCGTCTGTGAATGTTGGAGATTGGGGAACAAGTGTTATCTCTGGTGTGGGTACTTGTGCACCCACACCAGAGACCACTGTTGTCTCGTCTGTGAATGTTGGAGATTGGGGAACAAGTGTTATCTCCGATGTGGGTACTTGTGCACCCACACCAGAGACCACTGTTGTCTCGTCTGTGAATGTTGGAGATTGGGGAACAAGTGTTATCTCCGATGTGGGTACTTGTGCATCCACACCAGAGACCACTGTTGTCTCGTCTGTGAATGTTGGAGATCTGTGAATGTTGGAGATTGGGGAACAAGTGTTATCTCCGATGTGGGTACGTGTGCACCCACACCAGAGACCACTGTTGTCTCGTCTGTGAATGTTGGAGATTGGGGAACAAGTGTTATCTCCGATGTGGGTACTTGTGCACCCACACCAGAGACCACTGTTGTCTCGTCTGTGAATGTTGGAGATTGGGGAACAAGTGTTATCTCCGATGTGGGTACTTGTGCACCCACACCAGAGACCACTGTTGTCTCGTCTGTGAATGTTGGAGATTGGGGAACAAGTGTTATCTCCGATGTGGGTACGTGTGCACCCACACCAGAGACCACTGTTGTCTCGTCTGTGAATGTTGGAGATTGGGGAACAAGTGTTATCTCTGGTGTGGGTACTTGTGCACCCACACCAGAGACCACTGTTGTCTCGTCTGTGAATGTTGGAGATTGGGGAACAAGTGTTATCTCCGATGTGGGTACTTGTGCACCCACACCAGAGACCACTGTTGTCTCGTCTGTGAATGTTGGAGATTGGGGAACAAGTGTTATCTCCGATGTGGGTACTTGTGCACCCACACCAGAGACCACTGTTGTCTCGTCTGTGAATGTTGGAGATTGGGGAACAAGTGTTATCTCCGATGTGGGTACTTGTGCACCCACACCAGAGACCACTGTTGTCTCGTCTGTGAATGTTGGAGATTGGGGAACAAGTGTTATCTCCGGTGGGTACATGCACCCACAGAGACCACTGTTGTCTCGTCTGTGAATGTTGGAGATTGGGGGACAAGTGTTATCTCCGATGTGGGTACTTGTGCACCCACACCAGAGACCACTGTTGTCTCGTCTGTGAATGTTGGAGATTGGGGGACAAGTGTTATCTCCGATGTGGGTACTTGTGCACCCACACCAGAGACCACTGTTGTCTCGTCTGTGAATGTTGGAGATTGGGGGACAAGTGTTATCTCCGATGTGGGTACTTGTGCACCCACACCAGTGACCACTGTTGTCTCGTCTGTGAATGTTGGAGATTGGGGGACAAGTGTTATCTCCGATGTGGGTACTTGTGCACCCACACCAGTGACCACTGTTGTCTCGTCTGTGAATGTTGGAGATTGGGGGACAAGTGTTATCTCCGGTGTAGGTACGTGTGCATCCACACCAGAGGTCACTGTTAAAGGCTACTGTTGTCTACTCCGAGGCTGAGGATGTTGCCCTGAACAGTTTTGGGATGGGTAGATAGTAGGTGAGTTGGTGTCGGGAGGCGGGGAGGGGAGGGGGTGTGGCTAGAGTGGAGAAGGGCGGGGGGTGGGGTGTGAGTAGAGTGTAGATGGACGGGGGGATAGAGGCGGTCTGGGACGGGTAGGGAGGAGGGTGGGGGGTCACAGATAGCCGAGCAGATCAAAGGAGCCACCGTCACCCGCGCCACACCTCATCCCCCCCTCTTCCCCTTGCACCTGACTACCACCTACTCCTCTCTCCACACTCCTCCTCCTGCAGCTCGGCGGGCGGGCCACCCACCTTACAGCCTCGCATGATACTCGCCACAATTTTACAACTTTTTCGATTAAATTATAGCTTACCAACCTGAAATTTTGCCGCCCAACAACAGCCGCTGCCTCACCTCCCTCTTCTCAAGTTGCTGTATCGTTGCGGTTTTTCGATGGCTCCTTCCTTTCTACCATACGCAGGCACAGACATATATATCTACACTATATACCCAGCACACCCAGGCCCGTTTGTCTTTCATGTTATTTATATGCGAGTATACCCTTCCGCATATCCCTTATATATTTGTATCTATTGTAGGTACATCTATCATATAGATGCCTATATATCTCCTATAGGCACGATTATCTCCTTTAAAGACATATATCCTTCGCTTAGGCACATATATCCTTCGTATAGACACATACTGTAAATAGCTGCCAGCCATAAGCGCATATATTCCCCCTTTGAGTCCTTATCCTTCGTGCAGGAGCCGATATCCTTTCTATATACACAATTATCCCTCTGAACCTCCTATATCCCTCGTATAGGCACGTATATCTTAAGTAGAGATTTCGTAGATTCCTCCTATAGACGCATATATCCCACATTATGAGTGAATATTTAATGTGGACAAATGTAAATCAAGACAACAATGTGTATTTGCTCGAAACAAGGCTAACACAGTAATTGGATTCATACAAAGAAGTGTTAGGTACAAAACTAGAGAGGTTATCTTGCGCTTGTGAGACCTCGCTTGGATTATGCAGTTTAGTTCTGGTCACCGTACTACAGAAAGGATATAGAATCCTAGAAAGCATTCATAGGAGGATGGCAAGACTAATCCCGGGCATTAGGAACCTTGAGTAAAAAGACAGATTGAAGCATTCTGAATTTGCACTCCCTCGAGAGACGTAGAGAGAGGGGTTATATGATCGAGGTGTATAAATGGAAGTCAGGGTTAAACAAAGGTGATATAACAAATGTACTTAAACTATCCAACCAGGAGCGAGCTCGTAGCAATGGTATTAAATTAGACGAACTTAGATTTAGGCGCGAAATAGGTAAACATTGGTTTGGAAATAGAGTAGTGGATAAGTGGAACAAGTTACCAAACACCATCGTTAGCTTGAACAAGCTGGGTAGCTTGAAATATAAATTGGATGGATATATGAGCGATAGGGGTTGGGTGTAAACGGGGTTGCCTAGTATGGGCGATTTCCTCCAATCTTATGTTCTAATGTTCCTCACACAGCCATGCTTATCTCTCAAATAGGCTCGTATATCTAAAATGCAGAAGCTTATAATTATACTGAAACTCGCTCCTTTTACCTTTCATATACACCTGTAAATTCCACACAGGTAAATATAGCTCATATAAAGTCGTATATCCCTCATAGAGATGCATATTTCCCTCACTGAATCGACTGTATTCCTCATAAGCGTTTATATCCCACATACAGGTACACACATCCAGGCACATGCACTACTCATATAGCGTCCCTATCCGTATTCTAAGCGATCATCATAGTTGAGTGCTTTTATCACATAGACGCCATATCCCTTATTTTGGCGTCTAAATCCGTTATAAGCCTATATCCATATTATTTATGACATCCTATTAATTGCACCTGTACCCCTATTATTGGAGTCAATATCCCTATTAATTGCGGCTATATCACTATTAATTATGACATTCCTCTTAATTGCATCTATACCCCTATTATTGGAGTCAATATCCCTATTAATTACGCCATTATCCCTATTAATTGCACCTACATTCCTATTCTTTGCGCCAATATCCCTATTAGTTGCTCCTAAATCCCAATCAATTGCGCCAATATCCCTATTAGTTGCTCCTATATCCCTATTAGTTACTCCTATATCCCTATCATTTGAGCCAATATCCCTATTATTTGCGCCTATATTCCTACATTTGCGCCTATATTCCTACATTTGCGCCTATATTCCTACATTTGCGCCGATATCCCTATTAGTTGCGCCTATATCCTTATTATTTGCGCCAATATCCCTCTCAATTGCACCTATATTCCTACATTTGCGCCAATATCCCTCTCAATTGCACCTATATTCCTACATTTGCGCCAATATCCCTATTACTTGAGCCTATATCCTTATTATTTGCGCCAGTATCCCTATTAGTTGCGCCAATATCCCTATTATTTGCGCCTATTCCTTAATATTTCCGCCAATACCCCTATTAGTTGCGCCACTATCTATTAGTTACGCCTATATCCCTATTAGTTGCGCCTATATCCCTATCATACATATTGTATATCGACGTGCGACGTGTACAATATTTCACGTAGGTGCATTTGTGTTGTGTGTGCAGAAACGTTTATTGTTCACACAGACGATAATCCCTCGAATTTGGTGTTTTTACTGTGAGTAAAGAAGATGGTGGCGTGGCAGCGGTTCTCGACTTGTTGAGTGGTGACGTACAGTAAGTATATCACCCATGCTTATATCAGTCCAGCTGCACGATGGCCTAATCCATATCATCACCATCATTATCTTCATTATCATTCATTAGCCTGTATGATCCACTACAGGATAAATTTCCTACTTCATCATCATTATCATCGACCTGTATGAATCTATGGTTGGGATGAAGCCCTCCTCTGTGTGCTCATAACATTTATAACTCCCTGCTTCTTGACCGCCTCCAAACTCGTTAATTTTGTGTATCCATTAGATAGTTAATCTCTTTCTGGTCACTTATCCCAGCACGCCTTCATGGAGTGAGAGGACTGAGGATGACGCATGGCTGGAAAGGAGAGATACATTATATTCAATGTATATAGTGATTCTGAACTCATCATGCGATACCAACTGGACCGTGCAGGTATCATGGCATTGACTGATTTAGTGAGGGAAACACTTCAAAGTAGAACTGGGAGGAATAGGGCTTTAACCCCACAGATGAAAGTGGCCATAACCTTGTGTTATTTAGCGACTGGAAGAATGCAACTGTGTAGCAAGGATGATTTTGGACCCACTCAGCCTACTATCAGCCGTGCTATAACCCAGACACTGAATGGACTAATTGAACCAAACATTATTTGTCAGTTTGTGAAGTTCCTACTCACCCAGAGAGAAATTCAAAGAAAGCAGCATTGACTCTCATGGTGATATACAGCCATGCCCTCTTTTTGTCTTTCTTATTCAGGAAAGACTTGAAGCGGCCATTCAATATTAACTTTTTCTCTTCAGTGGTGTCCACCAATAATAAAGTCTGGTCTGCTGTCCAGTTGGGCTTCCTTTTCTTTCGTGGGGTTGAGGCTTCCATTTCCGTGGTGTTCGCCAATTGCAAACTTCTTTGGGTTCTTTGTGGACCGATGGTACAAAGGCAACAATATCTCAATAATTGGTTGGAAAGACAAGTTCTTGAAATCATCCTCAAGATCAACTTAAACCTGCGATTTAAGCAGTGAACAACAACAAGCAGGTCTCTCCGATTTTAGATGTGTTACCAGGCCTCCTCGAGAGTCGGGGGGAAAGTGGTATAGTCCTCGCTGTCAATTGGATAAATAAAGGTTACATGGCATTAGGAGGGTATGGATGGATCATATATATATTACACGTGTCTCATGCAGAAAAAATATTTTATTAATTAAATGCTTTATTAAATCGCGAAAATATTGATCCAAAACAATTGCTTTCCATTATTTGATTTGATTGGCAATTACAAGAATTTGACACGCATGTTGTAATACGACCCGTTATTTTGTTCCTGGGTGTATGTACCGTGAATTGTATGTACTATCGTGCACCAAAGTCGTGTGCACTACCCAACCACAGTGAGGATTCGAATAGCCTTGAGTCTGAAGTTTCAGAAGCAACTGGAAATGGTAAGATCGGAACAGATGTCGCTCACTGTAGAGTGTATGGGGGGGAGGATAGAAGAAGGTGGGGATTGAGTGGAACAGGCTGTGTGTAGGTGGAGCATAACATCGTGAATTTCGCAATCACTGATACCAATAAGAATGTCATGAAGATAGTTAATATTATTAAGCAAGGTGAAGTGTGTAACGGGTAAATAAAAGCACTACAACGACCATATCTCTGCCGTTCATGGCTACGGACTGATGGGTACACCAGTAATTAATTCTCCGTGACTACCATTACTGGTAGTCACGGAGAATCTAAGTTGTTACCAAGGTTGGCGCCACCCACACCAGGGAAGGAGATGATGTCGAACACTGAAACATACCGAGGTCTCATTCCTACCATCGTCGTCACCAACAGGTAAGTCACATTAATTTGTCATCATAGCCCATGTCGTCCTTATACTATTGCAGGGTGTCCCAGGTGACAGCAGATATTTGTAGAGGTGAAAGAATATGTGATATTGAGCCACCACGTCTCTATCTCCATCCGTTTCCCTCTATCTATAATAAAAGTGAAACCTTACTCAGAAAAAATAATGAATGGGCCCTCAAACAAATTAAAGATGAGGTGCACCCCACCCAAATAGGGATGGGCCCTCCATTTCCTTTCTTCTTTTCTCCACATCCTTTCCCTCTCCCCATCGCCCCAGTCACCCCAACCTACCACCCAATACCATGCAGTGGGCAGAAGGCCACACACTTTCTCTCCTCCTACAAGTCTGTTCCGTTTAACCCACATTCTTTCACTACTAAACCTTCTTCCCCCTTTCCTATATTTCGCTATCGCTATAGGTATCTCCCACCTCGACTCCGCCATTTGTAATGGTTGCCTTACATTTGTAAAATCCACCTCACGGCTGAGCGTAAACCGAAAAAATCCATATATGTATAAAGTTTTATACTCAGAATCACATATTCTTTCACCTCTACAAATATCTGCTGTAATTAGTGGGACACCTATTATAATTATATGACAGTTGTTATATGAGTTCCTTTGTTAACTTCACCATAAAAGTATGGTGTTTGATGTGCTATGCATATGCCTTTACGTTACCTTACTCGGTTATGTTACACCGCCAGTTGCAACCTGGGAGTTTGGGTTGAGTAATGTAGTATTTTGAGCAGAAATGGAATTCAGAACGACTCGATGAACATGAAGAAAAACGTTTTTATATAACGAACCTAACGTAATGTAACCTTTTACAGTTATATGTAATCTGAGACGAACATGTCATAGCTGAAAATTGTCAAAGAAATTTGTAAAGCAGTGGAAAACCATATATTTTGTAACGGGCCGAGTTTTCTCTTTTCAATAATTTACCATCCAGCTATTCTTTTCTGTTAATATTCTATTTATTCATATACTTATATGTTCGGTGTAGCACTCTTTCCAATGAGTACCCTGTTTTATATACTTATCCTTCTTCAATTCTTTACATATATATATATACTTATTCTTATGTATTCTTGCTCATATTCTGATATGTTCTTTATCTCTATATACCTTATATTCTTGTATATTCTTGCTTATATTCTTATATGTTCTTTATCTCTATATACTTTATATTCTTATATAAGTAACTCTTATGCTTCTCTACTCATGTTTTCCAAGTCAATGTTCTTTCTTTTCATTTCCTTTCATATACTGTATATTGTATTCTCAGTTTCAATGTTCTTACCTTTCTGAAGTATACTTTGTTTTATGTCTATTCTTATACATGGGTTAGTCTGGGGAACCATGTTATTCTTTGTACAACACTTTTTATACTTACAAAGGGTAGCTGCCACCACCCAGACTTTTCATTATATAACATAACTCATGGAAAGTTGTTGGGTAGTGTGGTAGATGTCTAGGCACGTGAGTAAGTATTATTTTCTGGGAACCAATGTGTGGAAGGAGTAGAGTGGTGATACTCGTAGTTTACTAATTCAATATTTATTAACAAATGAGTGGAGAAGATGCATCTTAAATTCACTCAGGCTAAACAGAACCGCAATTAACTTATTAAATCATCAAACACTTCAAGAGCTTATTACCTCATTCAACACCTCCAAATACTCATTACTCTATTAGACAATTGGGATATCATTACCTTGATACATGAGATTCCGTACTATTATTCACAAGCCATCACTGGACCCTCAGGTCTTACTTTAACAAGTAACAAATTACCTCTCCACTTCTTGATTAGAGCATGATACTCTCAGGTTATTCTTTCATGGGTACTACAGATGAATACATAACACACTGGGCAATTCCACAATTAGTAACATACCATATTTGTTATCATTTCACAAGGAACCACCTGGTACCTTGAACTCTCATTCAGGGGTTCAATACTTAACCTGGGATGACTATATTTCTGCTAGTCATCCCTAAGCATGGATATTAATACGGCTCCATACATATAACCAAGAACAGTAGATAGACCATGATCATATGACGGAGTCAGTGGGCCAGAGTTTTTTACAGGCTCGCTCGCTAGCTCGGAGCGCCTGGCCCGGGAAAAGTTGACTCGTGGCGGTGGGCCGTGGCGTCTGCCAAGGAATCCGCCCTGGGATTCTAATCTCGCCACCTTAAAGACGTCTTTCGAGAGACATCGTGCCCATAGGCGGTTCCCGAACCTCAGGAGTGTTGCTAACCCCCACAACAGCGTCTGGAGACGTGGAGGAGAAATCACAATATTATCGGCGAGGCTAACTACCTATAAACAATTTATTTGATGATTGGCAAAAGTCCTCAGAAAATTAACCAACAAGTCATAAGCTAAAATGATCAAATTATCAGTTTATCCTTGGCCATCATCAAAACAATCCTCTCGACATCACGAAACTATTCTGAATCGTCTAAATTGGGCATACGCGATTGACGCATGGCCAACTCATGTCTTCCCTAATGGAGCCCCACATATATGCTCCAACTGCCGAACACAAATAACAGTCCAACATATTCTCATTGAATGCCCTATTTACAATAGGTATCGAACAACCATGTGCTTCACTAACCCTACACTGTAAGATATTTTAGCAGAGACCCCATAATTTTCGCTAAGTTCAGTTTTGCTTTTAGAAATACTGTAATCTCCTCCAAACAATATAACACTAAATTATAGAAACCCAAATATATGTTAACTAGTCCCTCTGGCCAGCCCTAGGAGAGACTCAAATGGGTATCAGTGGTCTGGTTAAACTAAATCTTGATGATGATGATGATTATCGGCGAATGTTCACTCTATAGTGGCAGGGGTGGTGGTGGAGGTTTGGGGGAGGATCCTTGCAGTTCACTATGAATACATGAAATAGGAAGGGTTTCTTGGGCAGTTGATCCTAAAAGATTTACAAACGTTATGTCAGAGTAATAATACTTAACCTAGGTGTTACTGATACCATTAATTTACTCTAGTATATAAAGCCTGCATCAGTTACCACAACATAATATTACTCTGCCATTTCAGATATGCATGCAGGACGAGCAAATTCGTCGGCAGTGATTGCTGAGCGAGGCCAAATCATTGGGATGTGGAGAGCAGGGGCAACTGTGCCGAACAATGCTGTCTAAGTGGGAAGGACCAAGACGGTTGGAGGTGGATCTGCCGGTGGGAGGAAGAGGGGCTCAGTGGAGACGAAACCTCGAAGCGGGAGGCCAAGAGTAGACGTCGGCAGGATGGACGCCATGATCGTGGCAGCTGCAACGGCATATCCAATGCGAACATCAGTGGAGCATACAAGAAATCTGGGCCTCAACTGCCATCATATGACGACGAGACGCCGACTTCATGAAGGCGGGATCGACTGCCATATTCAGCTCACAAAGCGTGGCTAACACCTACTCACAAAGTGTCGACTCGGCTTTTCATTGGAACACCTTCCACATAGAAGAATACTGAAGAGCCATTATATTTACCGATGAAACGGTGTTCAGGTCAGTGGGGCAAGCACTATAATTATGTTGTTTAAGTGTTAGGACAGGCCAGGAATCCAATGCTCTGTTTGTTCATTTGAGGGATAATAATCATTGCATTGACTGGGATATTGCCTCCTCAATATTACCTTTTTAATTCAATTGACAATAGAACATTACAGAATCTAGTCTCATTAAACATACCGAATCAGTCAGAATTTGAGTAATGGTATGTACAAACTGGATAATTTCGTAATTAAGAAGATTTGTAACCAGGTGAAAGGTTGGGTCAGCTTACCCTCTGACCTG
>NW_024728844.1:0-25595 GCF_018991925.1 Homarus americanus | reverse complement strand
GCTTTGACTGTGGTGAGGTGTGGTGGGCGAGGTGGTGGGGTGAGACAGTGACTCTGGGATGTTGGGCAGTGGTGGTGAGAGCTGTGACTGGGGGTGTTGTGGGCGAGTGATGGTGAGAGCTGTGAGCTGAGGTGTTGTGGGGAGGTGGTGGTGAGCGCTGTGACTGGGGAGTGCTGTGGCAGTGGTGGTCAGGATGTGGCTGAGAGGGTTGTAGGCAGGTGGTGGTGAGAGCTGTGGCTAGGAGTGTTGTGGGAAGCAGTGGTGGTGAGACCTGTGACTAAAGAGTGTTGTGAGGCGAGTGGTGAGGCTGTGAGTAGGAGTGTTGGAGGCAGTGGTGGTGAGGCTCTGACTGAGGAGTGTTGTCGGCAGTGGTGGTGAGAGCTGTGAGCTGAGGAGTGTTGTGGGCCAGTGGTGGTGAGAGCTGTGACTAGGAGTGCTGTGGCAGTGGTGGTGAGAGCTGTGACTGGAGTGTTGTGGCAGTGGTGGTGAGAGCTGTGACTAGGAGTGCTGAAAAGGTGAGTGGTGTGAAACTGTGATTAAGGGTTTTTGTTGGCGAGTAGTGGTGAGACTGTGACTATGTGAGGTGTAGGCAGTGGCAATGTGTGGTGACTGAGATTGTTTGTGGGTGGGTGGTGGTGAGGACTGTGAATGGAGTGTTGAAGGAGGTGGTGGTGAGGAGACGTGACTGGGAGCGTTGAAGGCGGAGTGGTGGTGAGAGCCATGAGCTGGGAGTGTTGTGGGCGGAGTGGTGGTGGGAGCTGTGACTGGGATTGTGTAAGCCAGTGGTGGTGAGGCTGAGACTGGGGTGTTGTGAGGCAGTGGAGGTGAGAGCGTTGGGCTGCAGGTGTTGTGAGGCGATTGGTGGTGGGGCTGTGAGCTGGGGTGTTGTAGGCGAGTGCTGGTGAGGCTGTGAGCTAAGGTGTTGTGGGCGGTGGTGGTGAGGCTGTGGTGTGGGGTGTTGTGGGCAGAGAGTGTGGTGAGAGCAGTGAGGCTGGGATTGTTGTGGGCAGTGGTGGTGAGAACTGGACTGGGGTGTTGGCAGGCAGTGGTGGTGAGGCAGTGTGGACTGGGAGTGCTGTAAGCGAGTGGTGGTCAGAGATGTGACTGGGGAGTTGTGGGCGAGTGGTGGTGAGAGCTGGCTGGGGGTGCTGTAAGCAGGTGTGGTGGTGAGCTGTGACTCAGGTGTTGTAGGCAGTGGTGGTGAGAACTGTGATCTAGAGTGTTGTGAGCCGGTGGTGGTGAGGCTGTGATTAGGAGTGCTGTGGGTGAGTGGTGGTCAGAGCTGTGACTGAGGTTTTGTGGGGGTGGTGGTGAGAGCTGTGGCTGTGAGTGTAGTGGGCAGTGGCGCAAGAGCAGTGACTGTGGATTGTCGTGGGCGAGTGGTGGTGACTGTGACTGGAGTGTTGAAGGCAGTGGTGGTGAGCTATGAGCTAGGAGTTTAGTAGGCAGTGGTGGTGAGAGCTATGACTGGGAGTTTTGTGGGCAGGTGGTGGTGAGGCTGTGACTGGGGAGTGCTGTGGGCGAGTGGTGATCAGAAATGTGAGCTGGGAGGTTGTAGGCGAGTGGTGGTGAGAGCCGTGACTGCTGAGGAGTGCTGTAGGCAGTGGTGAGAGCTGTGACTAGAGGGTGTTGTGGGCAGAGGTGGCAGGCTGTGACTAGGAGTGTTGTGAGGCAGAGTGATGGTGAGAACTGTGACTAAGAGTGCTGTAGAGCAAGTGGTGGTCAGAGATGTGACTGGGAGAGTTGTGGGTGAATGGTGGTGAGAGATGTGACTAGGTGATTGTAAGAGTGGTGGTCAGAGCTGTGACTAAGTGCTGTAGGCAAGTGGTGGTCAGACCTGTGACTAGGAGTTTGTTGGCAGAGTTGTGGTGAGAGTTTGACTGGGAGTGTAGTAGTGGGCAGTGGTGGTGAGACTTGTGAACTGGAGTGTTGTAGGCAGTGGTGGTGAGAGCTGTGATTGGAGGGTTGTGGGCAGTGGTGGTGAGAGGTGTGGCTGGGAGTGTGGCAGGCGAGTGCTGGTGAGCTGTGACTAAGAGTGTTGTGAGCCAGAGTGGTGGTGAGAGCTTGAGCTAGGAGTGTTGTAGGCAGGTGTTGGTGAGAGCCGTTACTGGCAGTGTTGTAGGCAGTGGTGGTGAGAGCCGTGGTGGAGTGTTGTAGCTTGTTGTGTTGAGAGCTGTGACTTGGAATGCTGTAGGCAGGTGGTGGTGAGAACTGTGACTGGGAGTTTGTGGGCGGAGGTGGTGAGGTGAGAGCTGTGACTAGGGTGTTGTGGGCAGGTGGTGGTGGAGCTGCGACTAGGGTGTGGTGGAGGCGGGGAGGTGGTGAGGGCTGTGGCTAGGAGTGTTGTGGGCAGAGTGGTGGGGTGAGACTTGTGGGTGGGGAGTGTTGTGGGCAGTGGTTGTGAGGCTGTGATTACGGGAGTGTTGTAGGCAAGTGGTGGTGAGAACTGTGGCTGGAAGTGTTGTGGGGCAGATGCTGGTGAGACCTGTGAGCTAAGAGTGTTTAGAAGAGTGGTGGTGAGAGCTGTGACTATGAGGTGTTCTGGGCAGGTGGTGGTGAGATCAACGACTAGGAGTGTTGTGGGCGAGGTGGTAGAGCTGTGAGCTAGGAGTGTTGTGGGCAGTGGTGGTGAGGCTGTAACAGGTTTTGTGAGGCGGAGTGTTGGTGAGAGCCGTTACTGGCAATGTTGTGGGCGAGTGGTGTGGTGAGAGCCGTGGTGGGAATGTTGTAGGCTGAGGTGGTGAGAGCTGTGACTTGGAATGCTGTGGGGAGGTGGTGGTGAGAGCTGTGACTGGGAGTGTTGTGGGCAGTGGTGATGAGCTGTGAGCCTGGGGAGTGTTGTGGGCAGAGTGGTGGTGAGAGCTGTGACTATGGGAGTGCTGTGGGCAAGTGGTGGTGAGATGTGACTGGGAGAGTTGTAGGCGTGTGGTGGTCAGAATGTGACTGTGAGTGTTGTAAAGAGTGGTGGTCATAGCTGTGACTAGGAGTGCAGTATGCTGAGTGTTGGTCAGAGCTGTGACTGAGAGTGTTGGCGAGTGGTGGTGGGAAGCTTTGACTGTGAGTGTGGTAGGCAGTGGTGGTGGAGCAGTGAGCCTGGATTGTGGAGGCAGTGGTGGTGAGGGCTGTGACTGGGAGTGTTGTAGGCGAGTGATGGTGAGAGCTGTGATTGAGAGTGTTGTAGGCAGTGGTGGTGAGAGCCGTGAGCTGGCAGTGCTGTAGGCGAGTGGTGGTGAGAGCCGTGACAGGGTGTGTTGTACGTGTGGTGGCAGGGCTGTGACTGGGGAAGTTTTGTAGGCAGTGGTGGTGAGAGCTGTGACTGGGAGTGCTGTGGGCGTGTGGTGAGAGATGTGACTGGGAGGTTGGCAGGCAGTGGTGGTGAGGAGCTGTGAGCTGTGAGTGTGGTGGGCGGTGGTGGGCAGTGACTGAGGATTGTCGTGGCAGTGGTGGTGAAACCTGTGAGCTGGGGAGTGTTGAGAGGCGAGTGGTGGTGAGAGCTATGACTAGGAGTTTAGTGGGCAGGGGTGGTGGTGAGAGCTATGACTGGGAGTTTTGTAGGCGAGTGGTGGTGAGAGCTGTGACTGGGAGTGCTGTGGGCAGTGGTGATCAGAAATGTGACTGGGAGAGTTGTGGGCAGTGGTGGTGAGCTGTGACTGGAGTGCTGTGGGCAGTGGTGGTGAGAGCTGTGACTGGGGTGTTGTGGGCAGAGGTGGCGAGAGCTGTGACTTGGATGTTGTAGGCGAGTGATGGTGAGAACTGGGCTAAGATTGCTGTGGGCAAGTGGTGGTCAGAGATGTGACTGGAGAGTTGTAGGTGAATGGTGGTGAGAGATGTGACTAGGAGTGTTGTAAGAGTGGTGGTCAGAGCTGTGACTAGGAGTGCTGTGGGCAGAGTGGTGGTCAGACCTGTGAGCTAGAGTTTTGTTGGGAGTTGTGGTGAGGGTTTTGACTGGGAGTGTATTAGGCAGTGGTGGTGAGACTTGTGACTGGGGTGTTGTGGGCAGGTGGTGGTGAGCTGTGATTAGGAGGTTGTGGCGAGAGTGCTGGTGAGAGGTGTGACTGGGAGTGTTGTGGCAGTGCTGGTGAGGCTGTGACTAAAGTGGGCAGTGGTGGTGAGAGCTGTGACTAGAGTGTTGTGGGCGAGTGTTTGAGAGCCGTTACTGGCAGTGTTGTAGGCAGGTGGTGGTGAGGCCGTGGTGGGAGTGTCGTGGGCTTGTTTGTGTTGAGAGCTGTGACTTGGAATGCTGTGGGCAGTGGTGGTGAGAACTGTGGCTGGGGAGTGTTGTTGGAAGGCAGTGGTGGTGAGAGCTGTGACTAGGAGTGTTGTAGGCAGGTGGTGGTGAGAGCTGCGACTGGGAGTGTGGTGGGCGAGGGTGGTGAGGCTGTGACTAGGGTGTTGTGGGCAGTGGTGTGGTGAGACTTGTGGGTGGGGTGTTGTAGGCAGTGGTTGTGAGAGCTGTGATTCTAGTGTTGGGCAGTGGTGGTGAGAACTGTGAGCTGCTGAGGTGTTGGCAGATGCTGGTGGGACCTGTGGGCTAAGAGTGTTGTAAGCAGGTGGTGGTGAGAGCTGTGACTAGGGTGTTCTGGGCAGTGGTGGTGGTCAACGACTGCAGGAGTGTTGTGAGCGAGGTGGTAGAGCTGTGACTAGGGTGTTGTGGGCAGGTGGTGGTGAGAGCCTTGGGGTTTGTGGGCAGGTGGTGAGGCCGTTACTGGCAATGTGTGGGCAGTGTGGTGGTGAAGCCGTGGTTGGGTGTGTGCAAGGCGAGTGGTGAGCTTGTGAGTTGGAATGCTGTAGGCAGTGGGTGAGCTGTGACTGAGTAGTGTTGCGAGTGGTGATGAGACTGTGAGCTGGGGTGTTGTGGGCAGTGGTGGTGAGAGCTGTGACTAGGGTGCTGTGGCAAGTGGTGGTCAGAGATGTGAGCCTGGGAGAGTTGTGGGCGTGTGGTGGTCAGAGATGTGACTGTGGAGTGTTGTAAGAGAGTGTGGTGGTCATAGCTGTGACTAGGAGTGTGGTGTGCTAGTGTTGGTCAGAGCTGTGACAAGTGTTGTTGGCGAGTGGTGGTGAGGGCTTTGACTGTGTGTGTGAGGCAGGTGGTGGTGAGCAGTGACTGGGATTGTTGGAGGCGAGAGTGGTGGTGAGAGCTGTGACTGGGGATGTTGTGGGCAGTGGTGAGAGCTGTGACTGAGAGTGTTGCCAGGCAGAGTGGTGGTGAGGCGCTGTGACTAGGAGTGCTGTAAGCGGTGGTGGTCAGAATGTGGCTGAGAGGTTGTGGCGAGTGGTGGTGAGGCTGTGGCTACAGGAGTGTGGGCGAGGTGGTGGTGAGAGCTGTGCTAAGAGTGTTTGTGGGCGAGTGGTGGTGAGAGCTGTGTGCTGGGTGTTGTGGGCAGGTGGTGGTGAGAGGCTCTGACTGGGGTGTTGTGGGCATGGTGGTGGTGAGAGCTGTGACTGAGGTGTGTTGTTGTGGGCGAGTGGTGGTGAGGCGCTGTGGGCTGGGTGCTGTAAGCGAGTGGTGGTGAGCTGTGACTAGGAGTGTTGTGGAGGCAGCGTGTGGTGGGGATAGCTGTGCTATGGGGTGTTGTGGGCGAGTGGTGGTGAGAGCTGTGACTGGGAGTGTTGTAGGCGAGTGGGTGGTGAGGCTGTGACTAGGGTGTTGTGGGCGTGGGTGGTGAGAGCTGTGACTGTGGCAGTGTGTGAGGCAGGTGGTGGTGAGGAGCTGTGACTGGGTGTGTGCAGGTGTGGTGGCAGAGCTGTGGGCCTAGTGGTGTGGGCAGTGGTGGTGAGAGCTGTGTCTAGGTGTTGTGGGCGAGTGGTGGTTAGAGATGTGAGCTGGAGTGTTGTAGGCAGTGGTGGTGAGAGCTGTGACTGGGAGTGTGTTGTAGGCGAGTGGTGGTGAGAGCTCTGACTGCTGGGAGTGTTGTGGGCGGAGTGGTGGTGAGAGCTGTGACTGAGAGTGTTGTAAGTGGTGGTGGAGATGTGACTGGGAGTGTTGTAGTGGTGGTGAGAATGTGACTGGGAGTGTTTGTGAGCAGTGGTGGTGAGAGCTGTGACTGGGAGTGCTGTGAGCAAGTGGTGGTGAGAGCGCTGTGACTAGGGTGTTGTAAGCAGTGGTGGTGAACTGTGACTCAGAGTGTTGTAGGCGAGTGGCGGTGAGGAGCTGTGACTAGACTGGGATTGTTGTGGCGAGTGGTGGTGGTGCTCTGACTGTGGAGTGTTGGCAGTGGTGAGAGGCTGCGACTGAGAGTGTTGTGTGGCGAGTGGTGCTGGGGCTGTGACTGGAGTGCTGTGGTGGTGGTGAGAGATGTGGCTGGGAGGTGTGGGCAGTGGTGGTGAGAGCTGTGACTGGGAGTTGTGGGCAGGTGGGGTGGGAGCTGTGACTAGGAGTGTTGGCAAGGCGAGTGGTGGTGAGAACTGTGACTAAGAGTGTTGTGGGCAGGGTGGTGTGAGGCTGTGACTATTAGAGTGCTGTAGATGGTGGTGGTCAGAGCTGTGACTGGGGATTTTGTTGGCGAGTGGTGGTGAGGCTGTGGCTGTGGTGTAGTAGGCAGGTGGCGAGTGAGCAGTGACTGAGATTGTAGGTGGTGGTGGTGAGGCTGTGAGTAGGGAGTGTTGTAGGCGAAGGTGGTGGTGAGAGCCGTGAGCTGGGGTGTTCAAGGCAGTGGTGGTTAGAGCTGTGAGCTGGGAGTGCTGTGGGCAGTGGTGGTGAGCTGTGACTAGGAGTGTTGTGGGCAGTGGTGGTGAGAACTGTGACTAGGGTGGTTGTAGGCAGTGGTGGTGAGAGCTGTGACTAGGAGTGCTGTGGGGTGAGGTGGTGGCCAGAGCTGGCAGGCTGAGAGTTTTGTTGGTGAGGTAGTGGTGAGAGCTGTGAAGATGGTGAGGTGTAGTAGTAGTGGCAGTATAGTCAGTGACTGAGATTGTTGTGGGTGGTGGTGGTGAGACCTGTGAGATGGGAGTGTTGAAGGCGAGTGGTGGTGAGAGCCGTGAGCTACTGGGAGTGTTGAAAGCGAGTAATTGGTGAGCCGTGAGCTGCAGGACTGTTGTGTGGGGCGAGTGGTGGTGAGAACTGTATTTCAACTGGATTGTTTTAGAGCCAGTGGTGGTGAGAGCCATGAGCTAGAGTGTTTAGACATTTGGTAGTGAAGCTGTGACTTGGAGTGCTGTAGGCGTGTGAGTGAGAGCTGTGTGTCTGGGAGTGTTGTAGGCGGGTGGTGTGGTGAGGCTGTGACTGGGGTGTTGTGGCCAGTGTGATTGGTGAGAGCTGTGACTAGGTTTATTGTAGGCAGTGGTGGTGAGAGCTGTGACTGGCAGGATTGTTGTGGTGAGTGAGTGGTGGTGAGGCTGTGACTGGGAGTGTTTTGCAGAGGTGGTGGTGAGAGCTGTGACTGCTGGAGTGTTGTGTGGGCGAGTGGTGGTGAGCTGTGACTGGGAGTGCTGTGGGCAGTGGTGTGTCAGAACTGTTCAGGATGTTGTAGGCAGTGGTAGTGAGAATGTATCTAGAAGGTGCTGTGGGAGCAGTGGTGGTGAGGTCTGTGACTAGGAGTGTGTGGGCAGGTGGTGGTGAATCTGTGGGTGTGTGGTGGTTGTTTTTGGTGTGGTTTGTGGTGTGCTAGGAGTGTGTGGGCAGGTGGTGGTGAGCTGTGTGTTTGTGGGTGGTTGGTGTTCAGGAGGCTGTGGGGGGAGTGGTGGTCTATAGCTGTGACTGTTGAGATTTGTGTGTTGGTCGATGGAGTGTTTTGTTGAGTGGTGAGAGCTTGGCTGTGAGTGTATTAGGCAGTGGTGGTAAGAGCTGTGACTAGATTGTTGGGTGAGTGGTGGTGAGAGGTGTGGAATGGGTTTGTTGCAAGTTGTGGTTGTGTTGTGTGTGGTGTTGTTGGTTTTGTGGTGGTGTGTTTGGTGGGGTGTTGAGGCAGGTGGTGGTGAGCCGTGACTGGGAGTGTTAAGAGGCAGGTGGTGGTGAGGCGTGGGCTGGGAGTGTTGTAGGCAGAGTGGTAGTGATAGGAGCTGGGACTACAGGGGATTGTTATGTAAGCCAGTGGTAGTGAGCTGAGACTGGGAGTGTTATGGGTGAGTGGTGGTGAGCTGGCTAGAATTATTGTAGGCAGAGTGATGTAGTGATCACTGCTTATTCTACACAGGAGTGTTATGAAAGCGAGTATATATGAGAGCACACAAACGAAAAAATGTTATGTGGAAGTGAGTAGTGGTAAAGCTGTAATATTACAAGGTGTTATGGGCAGTGGCAGTAAGGCAGTATTCAGGATTATTGTAGGCAGAAGGTGGTAGTAGGAAGCTGTATTCTGGTCTTGTGGGCAGGTAATTGGTGACACATGACTACAATTCTGTAAGCAGGTGGTGATTAGAGATGTATTCTGGGAGGTTAGCCGGTGAGTGTGAGTGGTGCTGGGTGCTGTTCTGGGGTGCAACAGGCGAGTGGTGGTGAGCTGTGACTAGAAATCTTGTGAGCCGAGTAGTGCGTGAGGAACCTAACATTCTAAGAGTGTTGTAGGCAGGTGGTCAGTGGTGAGCTACTTATTCTAGGAGTCTCTGGGGTGAGTGGTGGGTGGAAGACTCTTGACTACTGGGGAGTTTGATGGCAGAGTAGTGGTAGGAACTGTGACTATATGAGTGTAGTAATGAGTAAGCTTATAAGAAGCAGTAAGCTAGGATTAATGGGCTGAGTAGTGGTAAAGGCTATGAATGGGAATGTTGAAGAGCAAGGTAGTGGTAAGAGCCATGTTCGAGGTATTAAGCGAGTGATGAGTAGGCCAAGGAAACCGTGACTAGAATCATAAGCGAGTAGTAGTGGAAGCTATGACTAGAGATTGACACCAAACCGCCGTTGGCCCAAAACTAGAATACGATGTATAAACAAAACATTAGTGAAACTCTTGACTAAATGTTATGACGAAATAGTGGTAAAAACCGTAACTAGATATACCATACAGTAGTAAAACCTAACAACAGAATACTATGAAGCGTGTAGTGGTAAAACTGTGACTAAAATGTATAAGCAAGTGGTAACGAGCTGACTACGTTATGGCGAAGTGGTAATTAAACCTGCTGAAATTCTACGGCGTGTTACGCAGTGGTAGTCAGAATGTATTTCTGGGAGAGTTGTGAGCAGTGGTAGTGAGATGGGCTGTGAGGTCTTGCTATGGGCGGGTGGTGGTGAGGGTGCTGTTCTGGTGTTTTTGGCGGTGGTGGTGGCAGTGATTGACTTAGGGAATGTTGTGTGGTGAGGCTGCTGGTGGGGCCTTGTTAGGTTGCTGTACTAGGCAAGTGGTAGTCAGAGATGTGACTGGGAGGTTGTTGGCAGATGGTGGTGAGAGGTTGAGCTGGGAGGTTGGGAGAAGTGGTGGTGAGGCTGTATTAAGTGTTAGGCGAGTGTGGTGGGCAGAGCTGTGACTATGGGTTTGTTGTGGGTAGTGGTGGGAGTTGTGACTGGGAGTGTTGTGTGTGTGTGTAAGCGAGTGGTGGGAATGTTAATAAGTGTTAGTGGTTAAGGCTATATTCTGGTGTTGGTCATACTGTGAGTTTAGGGAGTGAGTAGTGTGAGTTGTTTGTTATGAGTGTTTATGGGCAGGTGGTGGTGGGAGCAGTGACTTGGATTGTTGTGGGCGAGTGGTGGTGGAGCTGTGCTGCTGGGAGTGTGTGGGAGTGCTGGTGGGGCTCTGTTGACTAGGTGTTGTGTGGTGGTGGTGGGGCTTTGGAGCTAGGGGTGTTGTTGTGGGCGGGTGGTGGTGAGGCTACTGGAAGTGGATTGTGTGGGCGGAGGGTGGTGGGAGCTGTGGTCTAGGGGTGTTGTGGGCAGTGGTTGTGAGGCTGTTTTTGGTGTTGTGGGCAGATGGTGGTAGAGCTGCGACTGCTGGGGAGTGTCAGATAGTGGGAGAGGTGGTGTGAGGTGTATTTCTGGGAGTGTTGTGGCGAGTGGTGTGTGGGAGCCCTGGCTGGTAGTCTGTGGGCAGGTGGTGGTCAGAGATGTGACTTGGAGAGTTGTGGGCTGAGTGGGGGTGAGCTGTGAGCTGGGAGTGCTGTGGCGGTGGTGGTGTGAGCTGTGACTAGGAGTGTTGTGGGCGGAGTGGTGGTAGAACTGTGACTAAGAGTGTTGTGGGCGGGTGGTGGTGGGGAGAAACTTGACTGGGATTTTTGTGGAGGTGGTGTTGAGAGGCTCTGACTAAGTGTGAAGGCAGGTGGTGGTGAGCTTGTGACTGGGAGTGTTGTGGGGTGGTGGTGGCTGTGATTATGGGAGTGTTGTAGGCGAATGGTGGTGAGGCTGTGTGGGGTGTTATAGGGGAGTGTGTTGGGAGCTGTGAGGCTAAGGTGTTGTAAGCGAGTGGTGGTGACAGCTCTATGACTACAGGAGTGTTGTGGGCAGTGGTGGGTAGGGCAGATGGGAGTGTTGTGGGCGAGGTGGTAGGCTGTGACTATAGGAGTGTTGTGGGTGGTGGTGGTGGAGCTGTGACTTGGAGTTTGTGGGCAGAGTGATGGTGAGAGCTGTTTCTAGGATGTGTGGAAGCAGTGGTGGTGAGAGCTGCATTATGGAAGTGTGTTAAGCGAGAGATGGTGAGGAGGGTGTGACTAGAGATGTGTAGGCTTGAGTGCTGGTGAGAGCTGTGACTGAGGTTCTGGGCAGGTGGTGGTGAGGAGCCGTGAGCTGGCAGTGCTGTGGGTCAGTGGTGGTGAGCTGTGACTGGGGGTTTTTGGCGTGAGAGGTGGTGGGGGGTGGGAGCTCTGGGGTGAGGGTGGTGGTGAGAGGCTGTGAGCTAGGGTGTTGTGGGCGAGGTGGTGAGGCTGTGACTGGGGTGTTGTGAGTGCTGGTGGAGAGCTGCGACTGCGGGTGTCAGTGGGGAGAGGTGGTGAGAGCTGTGACTGGGAGTGTTGTGGGGCAGGTGGTGGTGAGGGGCTGTGATTTGGGAGTGTTGTGGAGGCAGGTGGTGGGTGAGAGCTGTGACTGGGGTGTTATAGGAGTGCTGTTGAGAGCTGTGACTAGAGTGTTTTATCAGTGGTGGTGACAGCTGTGACTAGGAGTGTAGTAGGCAGGTGGTGGTGAGGACCTGTGAGCTGGGAGTGTTGTGGGCAGTGGTGGTTAGAGCTGTGACTGCTGGGGTGCTGTAGGCAGTGGTGGTCAGAGATGTGACTGGGGAGGTTGTGGCAGTGGTGGTCAGAGATGTGACTGGGGTGCTGTGTGGGAAAGAGGTGGTGGTGAGGGCTGTGACTGCGGGTTTTGTGAGGCAGGTGCTGGTGAGAGCTGTGAGCTAAGGTGCTGTGGGCAAGTGGTGTGGTCAGAGAGATGTGAGCTGGGAAGTTGTGGGCAGATGGTGGTGGAGATGTGACTAGGGTGTTGTAGAGGTGGTGGTCAGAGCTGTGACTGGGAGGGCTGTAAGGCAGGTGGTGGGCATGGCTGTGACTGGGAGTTGTTGGTGGTGGTGAGGAGTTGTGTGTGGGGTGTATTAGGCAGTGGTGGGAGCAGTGGCTTGGTTGTTGTGGGCAGGTGATGGTGAGACTGTGAGCTTGTGGTAGTGTTGTAGGCGAGTTGTGGTGAGAGCTTTGACTAGGAGTGTTGTGAGGCGAGTGGTGGTGAGCGCATGACTTGAGAGTTCTGTGGCAGAGTGGTGGTCAGAGATGTGACTGGGAGGTGAGTGTGGTGAGAGCTGATTAAGTGCTGTTTCAGGTGGTGGTGGAAGCTGTGACTACTAGGAGTGTGTTGTGGAGGCAGGTGGTGGTGAGAACTGGAGAGCTAAGGTGTTGTGGGCAGTGGTGTGTGAGGAGCTGTGAGCTGGGATTGCTGTCGGAGTGGTGGTCAGAGCTGTGACTGGAGGTTTTGTTGGAGAGTGGTGGTGAGAGCTGTGACTGTGAGTGTTGGAGGCGATTGGTGGTGAGGCCATGAGCTGGGAGTGAAAGCCAGTGGTGGTGGGAGCAGTGACTGGGGAGTGTTGAGGCAGGTGGTAGTGGGGAGCTGTGATTGGGATTGTTGTGAGGCCAGTGGTGGTGAGAGCTGAGACTGTGAGTGTTGTGGGCAGTGGTGGTGATAGCTGTGACTGGGAGTGTTGTGGGCAGAGTGGTGGTGAGGCTGTGACTGGGGTGTGTGGGCAGGTGCTGATGGGATGCTGTGACAAGAGTGTTGTAGGCAGGTGGTGGTGAGGAGCTGTGGTGGGGTGTGGTGGCAGGTGGTGTGGTGGGGAGCTGCAACTGGGGTGGTGTGGGCAGAGGTGGTGAGAGCTGTGAGCTGGGGTGTTGTTGTGTGGGCGAGGTGGTGGTGAGGCCGTGACTGGAGTGTTGTGCCGTGTGGTGGTGAGAACTGTGACTTGGAGATGCTGTGGGCAGTGGTGGTCAGAGATGTGACTGGGAGGTTGTGGGCGAGGTCATGGTGGAGATGTGAGCTGGGAGTGCTGTGGAGCAGGTGGTGGTGAGGCCTGGACTAGGTGTTGTGGCGAGTGGTGGTGGGCTGTGACTGGGGTGTTGTGGGTGAGGTGCTGGTGAGAGCTGTGACTAAGAGTGCTGTGGGCAAGTGGTGGTCAGAGATGTGACAGGGAGTTGGAGGCAGATGGTGGTGAGATGTGACTAGGTGTTGAAAGTGGTGGTGGCTGTTTCAGGGTGTGTGGGCAGGTGGTGGGCAGAGCTGTGACTGGGGAGTTTGTTGGCAGTGGTGGTGAGAGTTGTCATGGGAGTGTGTGCTTAGTGGTGGTGAGGCAGTGGCTTGGATTGTTGTGGCGTGGTGGTGAGAGCTGTGACTAAGTGTTGTGGGCAGGTGCTGGTGAGCTGTGACTAAAGTGTTGTAAGCCAGTGGTGGTGGAGAATGTGATTAAGTGTTGTAGGCAGTGGTGTGGTGAGGCTGTGACTTGGAGTTATGTGGGCGGTTGTGGTGAGGCCGTTGCTGGGTGTTGTAGCAGAGTGGGTGGTGAGGCCGTAATTGGGGTGTGTTGTGGAGGCTTGGGTGTGGTGAGGCTGTGACTTGGAATGCTGTGGGCAGTGGTGGTCAGGCTGTGACTCGGAGTGTTGTAGGCAGTGGCGGTGATGGCTTGAGTTGGAGTGTTGTGGGCGAGGTGGTGGTGTGAGCTGTGACTGGGAGTGCTGCAGGCAAGTGGTGGTCAGAGATGTGACTGGGATGAGTTGTGGCGAGTGGTGGTGAGAGATATGACTGGCAGTGTTGTGAGAGAGTGGTGGTCAGGCTGTGACTAGGAGTGCAGTGGGCTGAGTGGTGGGCTGTTTCAGGTGCAGTGGAGGCTGGTGGTGGTGAGAGCTGTGACTGAGGATGTTGTTGGCAGGTGTGGTGTGCTGGGTGTTGTGTTGGGTGGTGGTGAGGCTGGGCTGGGGTCTGTGGGGAGGTGGTGGTCAGGATGTGAGCTGTGAGGTTGTGGCCAGGTGTGTGAGATGTGGCTGGGAGTGTTGTAGGGAGTGGTGGCCAGGCTGTGGGTGCAGTAGGCTGGTGGTCAGAGCTGTGAGGGTGTGTGACAGTGTGTGGTCAGAGATGTGAGCTGTGAGATTTGTGGCGGTGGTGGTGAGAGCTGTGACTGCCTGGGAGTGTTGTAGGCAGAGTGGTGGTTGAAACTGCGACTGGGAGGTGCTGTGGGAAAGAGTGGTGGTGAGAGCTGTGACTAAGAGTGCTGTGGGCAAGTGGTGGTCCGTCTTGGCTGGGAGAGATTGTAGGCGAATAGTGGTGAGAGATGTGACTAGGAGTGTTGTAAGAGAGTGGTGGTCAGAGCTGTGACTAGGAGGGCTGTAGGCGAGTGGTGGGCAGAGCTGTGACTGAGAGTTTTGTTGGCGAGTAGTGGTGAGAGTTGTATATGGGAGTGTATTAGGCGAGTGGTGGTGAGAGCAGTGACTTGGATTGTTGTAGGCGAGTGATGGTGAGAGCTGTGACTGGGAGTGTATTAGGCGAGTGCTGGTGAGATCTGTGCCTAAGAGTGTTGTAAGTGAGTGGTGGTGAGAGCTGTGACTAGGAGTGTTGTAGGCGGGTGGTGGTGAGAGCTGTGACTAGGAGTGTTGTAGGGGAGTGGTGGTGAGAGCTGTGACTTGGAGGTTTGTAGGAGAGTTGTGGTGAGAGCCGTTACTGGCAGTGTTGTAGGCAAGTGGTGGTGAGAGCCGTAATTAGGAGTGTTGTATGCTTGAGGTGGTGAGAGCTGTGACTTGGAATGCTCTAGGCGAGTGGTGGTGAGAGCAGTGACTGGGATTGTTGTAGGTGAGTGGTGGTGAGAGCTCTGACTAGGAATGTTGTAGGCGAGTGGTGGTGAGAGCTGTGACTTGGAGTTTTGTAGGAGAGTTGTGGTGAGAGCCGTTACTGGCAGTGTTGTAGGCAAGTGGTGGTGAGAGCCGTAATTGGGAGTGTTGTAGGCTTGAGGTGGTGAGAGCTGTGACTTGGAATGCTGTAGGCGAGTGGTGGTGAGAGCTGTGACTGGGAGTGTTGCAGGCGAGTTGTGGTGAGAGCTGTGAGTTGGAGTGTTGTAGGCGAGTGGTGGTGTGAGCTGTGGCTAGGAGTGCTGCAGGCATGTGGTGGTCATGGATGTGACTGGGATAGTTGTAGGCGAGTGGTGGTGAGAGATGTGACTGGGAGTGTTGTAAGAGAGTGGTGGTCAGTGCTGTGACTAGGAGTGCGGTAGGCTAGTGGTGGTCTTAGCTGTGACTGAGGGTGTTGTTGACGAGTATTGGTCAGAGATGTGACTGTGAGAGTTGTAGGCGAGTGGTGATGAGAGGTGTGACTGGGAGTGTTGTAAGTGAGTGGTGGTGAGAGCTGTGACTGGGAGTGTTGTAGGCGAGTGTTGGTGAGAGCTGTGACTAAAGGTGTTGTACGCGAGTGGTGGTGAGAGCTGTTTCTAGGAGTGTTGTAGGCGAATGGTGGTGAGAGCTGCGACTGGGAGTGTGGTAGGCGAGAGGTGGTGAGAGGTGTGACTAGGAGTGTTGTAGGCAAGTGGTGGTGAGAGCTCTGACTAGGAGTGTTGGAGGCGAGTGGTGGTGAGAGCTGTGACTTGGAGTTTTGTAGGCGAGTGGTGGTGTGACCTGTGACTAGGAGTGCTGCAGGCAAGTGGTGGTCAGAGATGTGACTGGGATAGTTGTAGGCGAGTGGTGGTGAGAGATGTGACAGGGAGTGTTGTAAGAGAGTGGTGGTCAGAGCTGTGACTAGGAGTCAGGTGAGGCTAGTGGTGGTCATAGCTGTGGCTGAGGATGTTAGCAGAAGGTGGTGAGGCTGAGACTGCAGGATGTTGTGGGCGAGTGCTGGTGAGGCTGCGACTGGGAGTGTTGTGGGCGGAGGTGGGTGAGCTGTGACTGGGGTGTTGTGGAAGCTGAGTGGTGGGGAGGCTGTGGATTTGGGAGTGTTGTGAGCCGAGTGGTGGTGAGGGCTGTGTTTGCAGGGGTATGATAAGGTAGGAGAGTCCTGTGGGCTAGGTGTTTTATGCGAGTGGTGGTGACAGCTGTGACTAGGAGTGTAGTAGGCGAGTGGTGGTGAGACCTGTGACTGGGAGTGTTGTAGGCGAGTGGTGGTTAGAGCTGTGACTGGGAGTGCTGTAGGCGAGTGGTGGTCAGAGATGTGACTGGGAGAGTTGTAGGCGAGTGGTGGTCAGAGATGTGACTGGGAGTGTTGTAGGCGAGTCGTGGTGAGGGCTGTGACTGGGAGTGTTGTAGGCGAGTGCTGGTGAGAGCTGTGACTAAGAGTGCTGTGGGCAAGTGGTGGTCAGAGATGTGACTGGGAGAGTTGTAGGCGAATGGTGGTGAGTGATGTGACTAGGAGTGTTGTAAGAGAGTGGTGGTCAGAGCTGTGACTAGGAGGGCTGTAGGCGAGTGGTGGGCATAGCTGTGACTGAGAGTTTTGTTGGCGAGTAGTGGTGAGAGTTGTGTATGGGAGTGTATTAGGCGAGTGGTGGTGAGAGCAGTGACTTGGATTGTTGTAGGCGAGTGATGGTGAGAGCTGTGACTGGGAGTGTTGTAGGCGAGTTGTAGTGAGAGCTTTGACTGAGAGTGTTGTAGGCGAGTGGTGGTGAGCGCTGTGACTGAGAGTTCGGTAAGCGAGTGGTGGTCAGAGATGTGACTGGGAGAGTTGTAGGTGAGTGGTGGTGAGAGCTGTGACTAGGAGTGCTGTTTTCGAGTGGTGGTGAGAGCTGTGACTAGGAGTGTTGTAGGCGAGTGGTGGTGAGAACTGTGACTAAGAGTGTTGTAGGCGAGTGGTAGTGAGAGCTGTGAATAGGATTGCTGTAGGAGAGTGGTGGTCAGAGCTGTGACTGAGAGTTTTGTTGGCGAGTAGTGGTGAGAGCTGTGACTGTGAGTGTTGAAGGCGATTGGTGGTGAAAGCCGTGACTGGGAGTGTTGAAAGCGAGTGGTGGTGAGAGCGGTAACTGGGAGTGTTGTAGGCGAGTGGTAGTGAGAGCTGTGATTAGGATTGTTGTAGGCCAGTGGTGGTGAGAGCTGAGACTGTGAGTGTTGTAGGCGAGTGGTGGTGAGAGCTGTGACTGGGAGTGTTGTAGGCGAGTGGTGGTGAGAGCTGTGAGCTGGGGTGTGTGGCGAGTGCTGATGGGGCTGTGACTAAAGTGTTGTGGCGGTGGTGGGCTGCTGGTGGGAGGTGGTGATGAGGTGGTGGTGAGGGCTGGGCTGAGGTGTTGGTGTGGGCAGGGAGGGTGGTGAGCTGTGGCTAGGAGTGTTTGTGGGCAGGTGGTGGTGGGAGCCGTGAGCTGGGATGTTGTGCACGTGTGGTGGTGGGAACTGTGACTTGGAGAGCTGTGGGCGGTGGTGGTGGGGATGTGTGAGCTGGAGGTTGTGGGCAGGGTGGTGGTGGGGATGTGGGCCTGGGGATGCCTGGAGGGTGGGTGGGTGGGGCTGTGACTGGGTGTGTGGGCGGTGGTGGTGGAGCTGTGGAGCTGGGAGTGTTGTGGAGGAGTGCTGGTGGAGGCTGTGACTAGGAGTGTTGTGGGCAGGTGGTGGTGAGGCTGTGACTTGGGTTTGTAGGCAGGTGATGGTGAGAGCTGTGAGCTGGGGTGTTGTGCACGTGTGGTGGGTGAGAACTGTGACTTGGAGATGCTGTGGGCAGGTGGTGGTCAGAGATGTGACTGGGGAGGAGGTTGTGGGCGTGTGGTGGTGTGTGGCAGATGGAGTGTTGTAGGCAGATGGTGGTGAGGAAGTGTGACTAGAAGTGTTGTGAGAGAGTGGGTCAGGTGAGAGCTGTGAGTGGGAGTGCTGTGAGTGGTGAGAGCTGTGACTGAGAGTGTTGTTAGTGGTGAGAGTTGTGACTGGGTGTGGTGGGCAGTGGTGGTGAGGAGCTGTGACTTGGATTGTTGTAGGCAGTGGTGGTGAGAGCTGTGGGCTACGGGTGTTGTGAGGCGAGTGCTGGTGAGAGCTGTGACAAGAGTGTTGTAAGCAGTGGTGGTGAGAGAGTGTGGTTAGGGTGTTGGCAGAGGCGGGTGGTGGTGAGAGCTATGACTAGAGGTGTTGTGGGCAGGTGGTGGTGGGGCAAGGAGTGTTGTGGGGTGGTGGTGAGAGCTGTGACTTGGAGTGATGTGAGGTTGTGGTGAGAGCCGTTACTGGGGGCAGTGTGTAGGCAGAGTGGTGGTGAGAGCTATGGTGGGGAGTGTTGTAGGCAGGGTGGTGAGAGCTGTGACTTGGAGATGCTGGGCTGTGTTGGTGGCTCAGGTGTTGTAGGCAGGTGGTGGTGAGAGCTGTGACTGGGGTGTTGTAGGCGAGTGGTGTGACCTGGCAGCTAGGAGTGCTGTAGGCAAGTGGTGGTCAGAGATGTGAGCTGGGATAGTTGGGCAGTGGTGGTGAGAAGTGTGACTTGGAGTGTTGTAGAAGTGGTGGTGAGAGCTGTGACTAGGAGTGCTGTATGGCTGGTGGTGGTCAGAGCTGTGACTGGGGATTTGTTGGCAGTGTGGTGAGATCTCTGTGAGCTGGGGAGTGTTGTGGGGAGTGGTGGTGAGAGCTGTGACTGGGAGTGCTGTGGGAGGTGGTGGTGAGAGAGACTAGTGCTGTGGGTGTAGCCAGTGGTGGTGAGAGATGTGACTGAGAGTGTGTAGGCAAGTGGTGCTCAGAGATGTGACTGGGAGAGTTGTGTGAGTGGTGGTGAGAGATGTGACTGGGAGTGTTGTAAGGAGTGGTGGTCAGAGCTGGAGGCTTGGAGTGCTGTGAGCTAGTGGTGGTCAGAGCTGTGAGCTGGGGTGGTGAAGAGTATTGGTCAGAATGTGACTGTGAGAGTTTGGTGGGTGGGTGAGACCTGTTTCTGGGAGTGTTGTGTGGCAGATGGTGGTGAGGCTGCGACTGATGTGGGAGTGTGGTGAGGCGAGAGGGTGGTGAAGGTGTGACTGGGGTGTTGTGGGCAGGTGGTGGTGAGGATGACTAGGGGATTTTTGTGAAGTGGTGGTGAGGCCATGGCAGTGCTGTGGGCAGGTGGTGGTGAGCCGTGACTGGGAGTGTGTAGGCAGTGGTTGTGAGATGTGACTGGGGAGGGGTTGTAGGCAGGTGGTGGTGAGAGCTGTGAGCTACTAGGAGTGTTGTAGGCAGGTGGTGGTGAGATCTGTGACTGCAGAGTGTTGTGGGCGAGGTGATGGTGAGGGGCTGCGACTGGGATTGTTGTGGGCAGGTGGTGGTGAGAGCTGTGACTAGGAGTGTTGTGGCAGGTGGTGGTGAGAGTTGTGACTGGGAGGTGTTGTAGGCAGGCGGGTGGTGGTGAGGTGTGACTGGGGAGTGTTGTGGGCAGGTGGTGGTGAGCTGTGGCTGGGGAGTGTTGTAGGAGAGTGCTGGTGAGGCTGTGACTAAGAGTGTTGTAGGCAGAGTGGTGGTAGAAGCTGTGACTTGGTGTTGTGGGCAGTGGTGGTGAGACAGCGACTGGGAGTGTTGTGGGCGAGGTGGTGTGAGCTGTGAGGGTGTTGTAGGCGAGTGGTGGTGAGAGCTGTGACTTGGGTTTGTAGGCAGGTGGTGGTGAGAGCTGTGACTAGGGTGTGTTGTGGGCAGGTGGTGGTGAGAGGCGTGACTAGAGGTTTGTGGGCAGGTGGTGGTGTGAGACGTGACTGGCAGTGCTGTGGGCGAGTGGTGGTGAGAGCTGTGACTGGGGTGTTGTACACGTGTGTGGCAGAGCTGTGACAGAATGCTGTGGGTGTGTGGTGGTGAGCTGTCACTGGGAGTTATGTGGGGAGTGGTGGTGAGAGCTGTGAATGGGAGTTTTAGGCAGGTGGTGGTGAGAGCTGACTGGGAGTGTGTGTAGGCAGGGTGGTGGTGAGGCTGTGACTAGGAGTGTTGTAGGCGAGTAGGTGGTGGGACTGTGATACTGGGTGTTGTGGGCGGAGTGCTGGTGAGAGCTGTGAGCTAGGGTGTTGTGGGCAGTGGTGAGTCAGAGATGTGACTGGGGAGTTGTAGGCAGGTGGTGGTGAGAGCTGTGACTAGGAGTGTTGCAAGAGAGTGGTGGTGAGAGCTGTGAGCTAGGAGTGTTGTGGGTGAGGTGGTGTGAGGCTCAGTCTGGTGTTGTGGGCAGTGGTGGTGAGACTTGTGACCAGGAGTGTTGTGTGGGGAGCGAGTGGTGGTGAGAGCTGTGAGTTGGAAGTGTTGTGGGCAGAGTGGTGGTGGGCTGTGAGCTGGGATAGTTGCAGGCAGTGGTGGTGAGAGATGTGAGCTGGGAGTGTTGTGAAGAGGTGGTGGTCAGAGCTGTGACTAGGAGTGCAGTGGGCTAGTGGTGGTCAGGCTGTGACTGAGGTGTTGTTGGCGAGTGTTGGTGAGATCTGTGACTGGGGAGTGTTGTAGGTGGTGGTGGTGAGCTGTGACTGGGAGTGCTGTGGGAGAGTGGTGGTCAGAGATGTGACTGTGAGTTGTAGCCAGTGGTGGTGAGATGTGACTAAGAGTGCTGTAGGCAAGTGGTGGTCAGAGATGTGACTGGGAGAGTTGTAGCCAGGTGGTGAAGATGTGACTGGGAGTGTTGTAAGAGAGTGGTGGTCAGAGCTGTGACTAGGAGTGCAGTAGGCTAGTGGTGGTCAGAGCTGTGACTGAGGTGTTGTTGAAGAAGTGTTGGTCAGAGATGTGACTGTTGAGAGTTGTGGGCAGTGGTGGTGAGACCTGTTTCTAGGGTGTTGTGGGCAGATGGTGGTGAGAGCTGCGACTGGGGTGTGGTGGGCGAGGAGGGTGGTGAGAGGTGTGAGCTGGGGTGTTGTGGGCAGGTGGTGGTGAGGGCTGTGACTAGGAGTTTGTGGGCAAGTGGTGGTGAGAGCCGTGACTGGCAGTGCTGTGGGCGAGTGGTGGTGAGGCAGAAGCTGGGGTGCTGGGCAGTGGTTGTCAGAGATGTGACTGGGAGGTTGTAGGCAGTGGTGGTGAGGCTGTGACTAGGAGTGTTGTGGGCAGTGGTGGTGAGAACTGTGACTAAGAGTGTTGTGGGCAGGTGGTGGTGAGGGGCAACGACTGGGATTGTTGTGGGCAGTGGTGGTGGGCTGACTAGGAGTGTTGAAGGCAGTGGTGGTGAGACTTGTGACTGGGAGTGTTGCAGGCAGTGGTGGTGAGAGGTGTGATTGGGAGTGTTGTAGGCAGGTGGTGGTGAGGCTGTGAGCTGGGAGTGTTATGGGAAGTGCTGGTGAGAGCTGTGACTAAGAGTGTGTAGTGGTGGTGAGACTGTGACTAGGAGTGTTGTAGGCAGTGGTGGTGAGAACAACGACTGGGAGTGTTGTGGGCGAGAGGTGGTAAGGCTGTAACTGGGGTGTTGTAGGCGAGTGGTGGTGAGAAGCTGTGACTTGGAGTTTGTGGGCAGGTGATGGTGAGAGCTGTTTCTAGGAGTGTTGTAGGCAGTGGTGGGTGGAGAGCTGTGACTAGGGGTTTGTGGGCGAGAGTGGTGGTGAGAGCCGTGACTGGCAGTGCTGTGGGCGAGGTGGTGGTGGAGCCGTGACTGGGAGTTTTGTACCGTGTGGTGGCAGGAGCTGTGACTTGGAATGCTGGGTGTGTGGTGGTGAGCATCACTGGGAGTTATGTGAGGGGACTGGTGGTGAGAGCTGTGAATGGGAGTTTAGGCGAGTGGTGGTGAGAGCTGTGATGCTAGGAGTGCTGTGGGCAGTGGTGGTGAGAGCTGTGACTAGGAGTGTTGTAGGCAGGAGGGTGGTGAGGCTGTGAGCTGGGGTGTTGTGGGCGAGTGCTGGTGAGAGCTGTGACTAAGGTGCTGTGGGCAGAGTGGTGGTCAGAGATGTGACTGGGAGGTTGTGGCCAGATGGTGGTGAGGATGTGACTAGGAGTGTTGCAAGAGTGGTGATCAGGAGCTGTGACTAGGAGTGCTGTATGTGGTGGTGGTGAGAGCTCTGACTAGGAGTGTTGTGGAGGCAGGTGGTGAGGTGAGACTTGTGACTGGGAGTGTTGTGGGCGAGTGGTGGTGAGAGCTGTGATTGGAAGTGTTTTAGGCAGTGGTGGTGAGAGCTTGACTGGGGTGTTGTAGGCAGGTGCTGGTGAGAGCTGTGCCTAAGAGTGTTGTAAGCGAGTGGTGGTGAGAGCTGTGACTAGGAGTGTTGTAGGCGAATGGTGGTGACAGCTGTGACTTGGAGTTTGGTAGGCAGGTGGTGGTGAGAGCCGTTACTGGCAGTGTTGTAGGCAGAGTGGTGGTGAGGCCATGGTGAGTGTTGTGAAGCAGGTGGTGAGAACTGTGACTTGGAATGCTGTAAGCAGTGGTGGTCAGAGTTTTGACTGGGAGTGTTGTAGGCAGGTGGTGATGAGACTGTGGCTAGCTGGAATGTTGTGGGCATGTTGGTGAGACTGTGACTAGGAGTGCTGTAAGCGTCAGAGATGTGACTGGGAAGTTGTAGGCAGTGGTGGTCAGAGATGTGAGCTGGGAGTGTTGTAAGAGAGTTGTGGTCATAGCTGTGACTAAGTGCAGTATGCTAGTGTTGGTCAGGCTGTGACTGAGATTGTTGTTGGCAGAGTGTTGGTGAGCTGTGACTGGGAGGTGTTGGGCAGAGTGGTGGTCAGAGCTTTGACTGGGAGGTGTTGTAGGCGAGTGGTGATGAGAGCTGTGACTGGGAGTGTTGTGGCGAGTGGTGGTGAGCTGTGACTAGGAGTGCTGTGGGCAGAAGTGGTGGTCAGGGATGGCACTGGGAGAGTTGTGGGCAGTGGTGGTCAGAGATGTGACTAGAGTGTTGTAAGAGTTGTGGTCATGCTGTGACTAAGTGCGGTTTGCTAGTGTTGGTCAGAGCTGTGACTGAGAGTGTTGTTGGCGAGTGTTGGTGAGGCTGACTGTGAGTGTAGTAGGCGAGTGGCACTGAGGCAGTGACTGGGATTGTTGTAGGCAGTGGTGGTGAGAGCTGTGACTGGGAGTGTTGTGGGCGAGTTTTGGTGAGAGCTTTGACTGAGTGTTGTGGGCGGAGTGGTGGTGGCGCTGTGACTGGGAGTTCTGTAAGCAGAGTGGTGGTCAGAGATGTGACTGGGAGGTTGTGGGCAGGTGGTGGTGAGCTGCGACTGGGAGTGCTGTAGAGCAGTGGTGGTGAGAACTGTGACTAGGATTGTAGGTGAGTGGTGGTCAGGCTGTGACTAAAGGTGTTGTGGGCAGTGGTGGTGAGGCTGTGAGTGGGGTGGGAGGTGGTGGTGAGGCTGCAGCTGGGGTGTGTTGTTGTAGGCGAGGTGGTGAGGCTGGGAGCTGGAGTGTTGTGGGGCAGTGGTGGTGAGGCTGTGAGCTGGGGAGTGTTGGAGGGCGAGTATTGGGGTGAGGCCGTGACTGGGGGTGTGAAAGCAGGTGGTGGTGAGAGGCAGTGAGCTGGGGTGTTGTGGGGGTGGTGGTGAGAGCTGTGCTGGGATTGTTGTGGAGAGTGGTGGTGAGGCTGAAACTGTGGAGGTGTTGTGGGCAGGTGGTGGTGAGACCTGTGAGCTGGGGTGTTGTGGGCAGGTGGTGGTGAGGCTGTGGTGGGGTGTTGTGGGCAGGTGGTGGTGAGGAGCTGCGACTGGGAGTGTTGTGGGCAGAGGTGGTGAGGCTGAGGACTGGGGTGTTGTGGGCAGTGGTGGTGGGACCTGTGAGCTGGGAGTGTTGTGGGCGGTGGTGGTGAGGAGCTGTGACTGGGGTGTTGTGGGGTGCTGGTGAGGCTGTGAGCTAAGAGTGTTGTAGGCGGTGGTGGTGAGAGCTGTGGTGGGGTGTTGTACACGTGTGTGAGTGAACTGTGCTTGGAATGCTGTGGGCAGAGTGGTGGTCAGAGATGTGACTGGGAGAGTTGTAGGCAGTGGTGGTCAGAGATGTGACTGGGAGTGCTGTGGCAGTGGTGGTGAGCTGTGACTAGGGGTGTTGTAAGCCAGTGGTGGTGAGATGTGACTAGGGTGTTGTAGGCGGGGTGGTGGTGAGGCTGTGATAGAGTGCTGTAGGCAAGTGGTGGGTCAGAGATGTGACAGGGGGAGAGTTGTAGGCAGATGGTGGGGAGAGATGTGACTAAGAGTGTTGAAGAGAGTGGTGGTCAGGCTGGGCTGGGGTGTGGGCGGAGTGCTGGTGAGAGCTGTGACTAAGGTGTTGTAAAGCCAGTGGTGGTGAGAGATGTGACTAGGAGTGTTGTGGGGTGGTGGTGAGAGCTACGACTAGAGTGTTTTATGGGCGAGAGGTGGTGAGCTGTGACTAGGAGTGTTGTGGGCGAGTGGTGGTGAGAGCTGTGACTTGGGTTTGTAGGCGAGTTGTGGTGAGCCGTTCTGGCGGTGTTGTAGGCAGTGGTTGTGAGCCTGGTTGGGTGTTGTAGCGTGGTGAGCTGTGACTTGGAATGCTGTTGAGCGAGTGGTGGTGAGCTGTGACCCGAAGTGTTGTGGGCGAGTGGTGGTGAGAGCTGTGAGCTGGTGTTGTAGGCAGGTGGTGGTGTGAGCTGTGACTGGGTGCTGCAGGCAAGTGGTGGTCAGAGATGTGAATGGGATAGTTGTGGGCAGTGGTGGTGAGAGATGTGACTGGGTGTTGTAAGAGAGTGGTGGTCAGAGCTGTGACTAAGTGCAGTGGGCTGAGTGGTGGTCAGAGCTGGCAGGCTGGGGTGTGTGCCAGGTGGTCAGAGATGTGACTGTGAGAGTTGTAGGCGAGTGGTGGTGAGAGCTGTTTCTGGGGTGTTGTGGGCAGATGGTGGTGAGGGCTGGGAGTGTGGTGGGTGAGGTGGTGAGAGGTGCGACTGGGGTGTTGTAGGCAGGTGGTGGTGAGAGCTGTGACTACTGGGGTTTTGTGGGCAAGTGGTGGTCAGTGCGTGAATGGCAGTGCTGTGGGCAGTGGTGGTGAGAGCCGTGACTGGGAGGTCCTGTGGGCAGTGGTTGTCAGAGATGTGACTGGGAGGTTGTGGGCAGTGGTGGTGAGAGCTGTGACTAGGAGTGTTGTGGGCAGGTGGTGGTGAGAAGCCTAAGAGTGTTGTAGGCAGGTGGTGGTGAGGAGCTGTGACTGCGAGTGTTGTGGGCGAGGGGGTGGTGGGAGATGTGACTGGGGAGTGTTGTAAGAGTGGTGGTCAGAGCTGTGACTAGGAGTGCAGTAGGCTAGTGGTGGTCAGAGCTGTGACTGAGGTGTTGTTGACAGAGTATTCTGTCAGAGATGTGACTGTGAGATTGTAGGCAGAGTGGTGGTGAGACTGTTTCTAGGAGTGTTGTGGGCAGATGGTGGTGAGACTGCGACTGGGACTGTGTTGGAGTGAGATGGTGAGAGGTGTGTGACTGGGAGTGTTGTGGGCGAGTGGTGGTGAGCTGTGACTAGGGGTTTGTAGGCAGAGTGGTGAGGGCCGTGACTGGCAGTGCTGTAGGCAGTGTGGTGGTGAGAGCCGTGGCTGGGAGTGCTGTGTGGGCAGTGGTTGTTAGAGATGTGACTGGGGAAAGTTGTGGGCAGAGGTGGTGAGGGCTGTGACTAGGAGTGTTGAGGCAGTGGTGGTGAGATTTGTGACTTGTGGGCTGGGAGTGTTTAGGCAGGTGGTGGTGGAGGTGTGATTGGGGAGTGTGTATGCGATTGGTGGTGAGGTCTTGACTGGGGTTGTGAGGAGGTGCTGTTGAGGCTGTGACTACTGTGAGTGTTGTGGGCAGTGGTGGTGAGGCCGTTGCTTGTGGCAGTGTTGTGGGCGAGTGGTGGTGAGAGCCAGAGTGCTGGGGAGTGTTGTGGAGAGCGAGGTGGTGAGATCTGTGACTTGGAATGCTGTGGGCAGTGGTGGTCAGAGCTTTGACTGGGAGTGTTGTTGTAGGCAGAGTGGTGATGAGAGCTGTGACTGGGAGTGTTGTAGGCGGTGGTGGTGAGCTGTGACTGGGGTGCTGTAGGCAAGTGGTGGTCAGAGTGTAACTGGGAGGATTGTGGGCGAGGTGGTGGTCTGAGATGTGACTGGGGTGTTATGAGAGAGTTGTGGGTTTGCTTGGACTAGGGATTGCAGTTCTAGTGTTGGTCAGAGCTGTGACTGAGAGTGTTGTGCGAGTGTTGGTGAGAGCTGTGACTGTGAGTGTAGTAGGCGAGTGGCAGTGAGAGCAGTGACTTGGGATTGTTGTAGGCGAGTGGTGGTGAGAGCTGTGACTGGGAGTGTTGTAGGCGAGTTGTGGTGTGGGTGTGATTGAGATGTTGTAGGCGATTGGTGGTGAGAGCTGTGACTGAGAGGTTGTTACACAGAGTGCTGGTAGAGCTGTGACAGTGTTGTGTGAGTGAGTGGTGAAACCATTACTATGCCAGTGTGTAGGCAGTGGTGGTGAGCAAGCAATACATGTAC
>NW_024728843.1:240000-265651 GCF_018991925.1 Homarus americanus | reverse complement strand
GTCCCCTGACACACACCCTCCCTGACACACACACACACTCTGACACACACTTGATCACACCCTGACACACACACACCACACCTGACACACACACACTCTAACACTTCTGACACACACACACCCCAACACTTAAGCACCCCTGACACACACACCCCAGTATCACACCTTTCCTGACACACACACCACATCACACTTGACACACACCCCAACATCACACCCTCCAGACACACACTCCCAACATCACACCTCCCAACACACCCTGCAACATCACACCCTCCCTGACACACCCCAACATCACACCCTCCCCACACACACACCCCACACACCTCCTGACACACACACCTGAACATCACACCTCCAGACACACACACCCCAACATCACACCTCCAGACACACACAACCCCAACATCACACCTCTGACACACACCCCAACATCACACTCTGACACACACTTGATTACACTCTCACACACACACACACACACCTGACACACACACTTACACTCTGACACACACACACATCCCCATCACACCTCCTGACACACCCATCACACCCTGACACACACACACACTCCCCAACATCACACCTCCCACACACACACTCCTTAACATCACACCTTCTGACACATCTCTTAAGATTACACTCTCCTGACACACATACCTTAACATTGCTACCTCTCCCTGACACACACACACACAACATCACACCCTCTGACACAGACACACCAGCATTTCCACACTTCCTGACACACACTTACATCACACTCCTCCTGACACAGACACACACACCACTTTCCACACTTCCTGACACACACACCCCAGCATCACACACTCCTGACACACACACACATCACTCCTCTGACACAGACACACACATCACACTTGACACACACACCTAACATCGGTCCCTGACACAGACACACATTCTACACACCTCACACTGACACACACATTTGTGTTCACACCCTCTGACACACACACACACCTCGCAACATCACACTCTCTGACACAGACACTCCCACACTAGACACACACATTTCACACTTCCTGACACACACACACCCCAGTGATCACATTGACACACACACACCTCTGACACCACAAACTCTGACACAGACACATACCAGCACATCCTGACACACACACTCCCCAGCATCACACCACTGACACACACACCTCTGAAGCACTCACACCCTCCTGACATAGACACCACTGATCACACCTCTGACACAGACATAATTCTCAACATCACATTCTCCTGACATACACACCTTGACAGACACACCTCATCACACCTCTGACACACACACACTCACAACACACACTCCTGACACAGACACACTCACATCACACTTTGACACACACCCCTACATCACACCTCTCCGGACACAGACACACAACATCACACCTCCTGACACACACACTGCCCATACAGACACACACACTCTAAACATCACACCTCCTGACACAGACACACATCACACTTTCCTGACACACACTCACCCTGACACTTTGACACACACACACAAACATCACACCTCTCCTGACACACACACCTCCCACATCACACCTCCTCCCCTGGATACACACACACCCCTCACAACATCACACACACAACATCACACTTTCCTGATATAGACATAATATCATACCTTCCACACACATAGACATGATCACACCTCCTGACACACACACACTCCCTACAGACACACACACACAAACTCTCTCTGACACATGACACACACACACACACTTGAACACTCACACTCTCTGACACACACATTACTCCTTCATAGACACACACCTTTGACATTACACTCTGATGGACACACACTTTTGAATTACATTATTTCCTGACACTCTCCTGACACACACACTCATCCCTGACCTGACACACACACCCAACACCTGACACACACAACAACAACTCTACATCACACCCTCTGGACCAGACACATAAACACTCTCCCCTGACACACACACCCCTGACACACACATTCTCTACATCAGACACCCTGACACAGACACATACATCACACTCCTCTGACACACACACACTCTCTGACACAGACTCACAAACATCACACCCTCTGGGACACACACACTTCCCAACATCACACTTCCTGACACAGACACTATGTCACTCCTTCCGACACACAGACTGATCACACCTCCTGACACACTTCAACTCTAACATCACACTGACACACACATTCATGACATCACATCTATACTGACACTCACTTAACATCACACCTCCTGACACAGACTTACATCACACCCCTGACACACACTACACCTCTGACACACACACCCCTACATCACACTCCTCCCCTGACACACACACACCCCAACATCACACCTCTGACACACACACACTCCAACATCAGACTCATCCCTGACATCACACTCACATCACACCTCCCTGACACACACACTCCCTGACACAACACACTCACACAGACACTACAGCATCACACCTCCTGACACACACACAATTCCTACATAACACATCCCTGACACACACATACCCCTGACCACCTCTGACACACACACCTAACTTGACACACTTGACACACACCCCAACATCACACACTCCTGACACACACACCCTGACATCAGACACATTCGACACACACACCCCAACATCACACACTCCTGACACACACACACTCCCGGGATCACATACTCTGACACACCCCAACATCACACCTTTCCTGACACACACTTCAAATCACTCTCGTGACACACCCCTGATCAGACACTTACACACACACCCCTACATCACACCTCTGACACACACACACTCTAACATCACACCTCTGACACACACACACCCTCTTACACATTAGGATATTGCATTCCCTGACATCACACCTCCTGACACCACACACACACCCCAACAGCACACTCTCCACATTACAATTCTGATCAGCACTCCTCCTGACACACACACACCCCTAACACACACCCTCCTGACACACACACACTCCCCAGCATCACACACCCTCCTGACACACACACACCCCAGCACACACCCTGACACACACACACACACCCAGCATCACAACCTCCCTGACACACACCTCAACTTAATGATCACACCTCCTGACACAGACATCTGCAACATCACACTCCTGACACACACACCCCTACACACACCTCCCTGACACACACACACCTACATCACACCCTCCTGACACACACACACACCCCTAACATCATACCCTCCTGACACACACACCCCAACAACACACCTTCCACACACACACTCCCTTACACTGCACCTCCCAGACACACACACACCTCCAACACACCTCCGACACACACACAACTCTGTGACACACTCTGACACACACACACTCCCAGCACACACCCTGACACACACACCCACACCTCCCTGACACTTTACATCACACCTGACACACACACTTATGATCACACACCCCTGACACACTACATACTCCTGACACCTCCCCACACACACACCCCAACATCACACTCCTCCTGACACACACACACCCTGACACACACACTCCTGACACACACTCCATCACCTCTGACACACACACACTCTAACATCACACCTCCTGACACACACACCTACATCATGTTCTCTCACACACTCAACACACACCTTCTGACACACACACTGACCTCCCTGACACACCCCCAACACACACCTTCCTGACACACACACCCCACACCCTCCTGACACACACACACCAACTCACACCTCCTGACACACACACACCCCAACATCACACCCTCCCTGACACACACACACCACACCTCCCAACACACACACATCACACTCTGACACACACCTACACACACACACACTCCAGCACACACCTCCTGACACACACACACTCCCAACATAACACCTTCCTGACACACACACACACCCCAACATCACACCTCCTGACACACACACCCCAACATCACACACCTCCTGACACACACCCTAACATCACACCTTCCAGACACACACACCCCAACATCACACTCCTGACACACACACACACCCCAGGTCACACCCTCCCTGACACACACACCCCAACATCACACCCTCCTGACACACACACCAAATCACCCTCCCCACACACACTCCCAACATCACACCTCCTGACACACCCCAACATCACACCTCCTGACACACACACACATCACACTCTTCCACACACATTCCTGACTACACCTCCTGACACACCCCAACATCACACCCTCCAGACACACACACCCCAACGGCACACTCTGACACACACACTCCCAACATCACACCCTCCCTGACACACACCCCAACATCACACTCCCTGACACACACACCCACACCTGACACCACACACACCTTTTGCAACCCTGACACACAACACACCCCAGCATCACACCTCCTGACACACACACACTCTGAACACACCTTCACCACACACACACTTACACCTCCTGACACACACACCCCTGGACATGACACACACACACACACTTCCCAGCATCACACTCTTCTGACACACACACACTCCCACATCACACACTCCCCACACACACACACACCCCAACATCACACCTCCTGACACACACACACCCCAGCATCACACCTCCTGACACACATTTGTCACCAACACACACACCTCCTGACACACACCCCAACATACACCTCCAGACACACACACACCCCAACACCACACCTCCTGACACACACTTACTGATCACACTGACACACACACTAACACACACACTCCTTCTCACACACACACCTCTTACTACACCTCCTGACACACACACCCCTCCACACACCCCCTGCACTTACACACACACTCCCCCACACCACCCCAGCATCACACCCTGACACACACACACCCCACACCCTGACACACACACACCCCAGGACACCTCCTGAGACACACACCCTGGATCACACCCCTCCTGACACACACAATTCTTCACAATTGACACAGACACACATTCTGACATCACACCTCTCCTGACACACACACACCCCAACATCACACCCCTCCTGACACACACTCCCCAACATCACACCTCCTGACACACACACACCCCAACATCATGCACACTCCTGACACACACACACCCCATGATCACACTTGACACACACACCACGATCACACCCGACACACACACCCCAACACACACCCCTGACACACACACACCACACCCACACACCTCCCCAACACACACACTCTGAACATCACACCTCCTGACACACACACCCTAACATCACACCTCCCCTGACACACACTCATCACACACTCTCGCACACACACCTCTAAACACTGACACACACACACCCCACATCATGGACACACACCCCTGACACACACTCTCCTGACACACACCCCACATCACACTCCTCCTGACACACACACACCCCTGACCAACACACACACAACCTCTGACACACACACACCCCTGCACCACCTCCTGACACACACCCCAGATCACACCTCTGACACACACCCCAACATCACACCTCTGACACACACACTCCCAACATCACACCTCCTGACACACACCCTGACACACACACCCCAACATCACACCCTCCCCTGACACACACACCCTAACATCACACACTCTGACACCACACCCCAACACACACCTCCTGACACACACACACACTCCACACACACCTCCTGACACACACCACACACCCTCCCTGACACACACACACTCCTAACATCACACCTCATCCAACACACACACCCCAACATCACACTCTGACACACACCCCAATGATCACACCCTCCCTGACACACACCCCAACATCACACCTCCCTGACACACACACCTAACATCACACACTCCTCCACACACTCCTCCTGACACACACACCTCACTCATAACACCTCCCTGACACACACACCAAACACACCTCCTGACACACACACACCCCAGCCATCACACCTCCTGACACACACCACACACCTTCCAGACACACACACCCCAACATCACACTCCTGACACACACACTCCCAGAATCACACTCTCCTGACACACACACTCTAACATCACACTCTCCTGACACACACACCCCAAATCACACCCCTCCCTGACACACACACACCCCAACATCACACTCCTCCTGACACACACCAACACACACACCTCCTGACACACACACCCCATCACACTCTCCTGACACACACACCCCAACACACACCTCCTGACACACACCCCAACATCACACTCCAGACACACACACTCCCCAACATCACATTCTCTGACACACACACCCCAACATCACACCTCCTGACACACACACACCATTACACCCTCCTGACACACACACACCCTAGCATCACACCTCCTGACACACACACACCCCAGCATCACACCCTCCCCACACACACACACACCCCAGCATCACACCACCCTCCTGACACACACACACACACACCCTGACACACACACCCCAACACACTCCTGACACACACACACCCCAACATCACACACTCCCCCACACAGACACACACCACACCCTGACACACACACACCCCAACACACACCTCCCCTGACACACACACCCCAAATAACACACTTCCCCCGACACACTTAACATCACACCTCCTGACACACACACCAACATCACACCCTCCCCACACACACACCCCAGCATCACACCCCTCCCTGACACACACACACCCCAGCATCACACCTCCTGACACACACACACTCCCAACATCACACCTCCTGACACACACACCCCAACATCACACCTCCCTGACACACACACACCCCAACATCACACCCTGACACACACACCAACATCACACCTCCAGACACACACTTAACACACACCCCCTGACACACACACACCCCAGCACACACAACTCCTGACACACACACCCCAACACACACACTCCTGACACACACACCCCATCACACACCTCCCTCCTGACACACACACACTCCCTGACACACACACCACACACTCCTCCTGACACACACACCCCAACAGCACACCCTCTTCCTGACACACACACACCCCAACACACACACCTCCCCTGACACACACACCCACACACACCCCCCTGACACACACCCCAACACACACCCCCCTGACACAGACACTACACACACTCCTGATACACACACACTTACACACACTCCTGACACACACCACACACCTTTCCCACACACTCCCCTGACACAGACACACACACACACACCTCCCCAACACACCCCCACACACACTCTGACACACACACCCACACACCTCCCTGACACACACACACACTCCACACACACACCTCCTGACACACACACCACACACTTCCTGACACACTCCCACACACTCCTGACACACACACACCCCAACATCACACTCCCTGACACACACCACACACCTCCAGACACACACACTCCCGACATCACACTCCTGACACACACACACCCCTGAATCACACACCTCCTGACACAGACACACCAACATCACACCTCCTGACACACACACACACCCATCACTCCCCTGACACAGACACACAACACACACCTCCCTGACACACACACGACACACTTCCCTGACACAGACACAACACACACCTCCCTGACACACACACCCCAACACACACCTCCTGACACACACCCAACACACACCTCCTGACACAGACACCACAGCACACTCCCCTGACACACACACACTCCTGGCCACACCCCTGACAGACACACAACACCCTGACCTGACACACACACACCCCCTGACACACACACACTGACTCCTGACTGCAGCCTGAACCCCACACTCCTGACACAGACCACACACACACCTCCTGACTACAGACACACACACCCCAGACACACACACACACCACTCCTGACACACACACACACACCTCCTGACACAGACACACACACATTCCCTCCACCACCACACACCTCCTGACACAGAACACACCACACTTCTGACACACACACACACACCTCCTGAACACAGACACACACACACACTTCACAGACACACACACTCCTGACACAGACACACACACACTCCTGGCCACACACTCCCTGCTGAGACACACACACACACACCTTCAGACATACACACTCCCTGACACACACTCCTGGCCTGAACACACACACACACACACACACTCCTGAATAAGAATCACACACATCGAACCACACACTCCTGAACACACACACACTCCCTGAACACATTACACACCTCCCCTGACACCACACCGACACACACACACTTCCACAGACACACACACACTCCTGACACAGCCACACCCACACACTCTGACCTCCCTGACACCACACACACACACACTTCCCCAACACACACACTCCTGACGCAGACACACACCTCCCTGACACAGACACACTCCTGACACAGACACACCTTCCTACACCTCCTGACGCAGACACACACACTCCCCTGACACAGACACACTCCTGACACAGACACACACACACTCCCCACACACACCCCCTGACGCAGACACACACACACTTCCTGACACACACACCTGGACACAGCATCACACACACTCCTGACACACACCCTCCTGACACAGACACACACACACACCACACACTCCCTGACACAGACAAATACACTCACAGGCCTTGAACCTGATGACGCAGGCTAACTCCTGACGTCCAGGTTGGTGTAGACCTGGATCCCTCCCTCCTCCCTCCCACCTCCTTGTCTTCACCCCCCTCTCATCCTGTTCTCCCCTTCCCTCTCCTCCCACCTCCCTTCTTTTCTCCCCCTCTTTCTCCCCTCCCATCCCCTCACATCCTCTATCCCCTTCCCCGTTCACATCCCTCCCACCACACACAAAATAATGCCAGGTATATTCACGTATGTGCATTATCTATATATCTTGTTGTGTGTGTGTGTGTGTGTGTGTGTGTGTGTGTGTGTGTGTGTGTGTGTGTGTGTGTGTGTGTGTGTGTGTGTGTGTGTGTGTGTGTATGTGTATGTGTGTGTCGTGTTGTGTGTGTTGTTGTTTGTGTTTTATGTAAGCTGAGTAGTGTTGATTCTTGGGTTGGGTGACGTGTGTGTGTGTGTGCTTGTCTCTGCTGCTTGTGTATCCCGTGTGTGCATAGTCTCATTTGCGTCTATCACACACACACACACACACACACACACACACACACACACACACACACACACACACACACACACACACACACACAACATTATTATATTCTGCCACATTAACATGTTTGACGTGGCCAAGTAGTCAGTCATGAGCACCTCCCAGTGTGTGTTTACCTGTCAATTTCCTGCGTCAGGTCCAGGTACGGTTTCAGAGTAAGTCGCTTTGTTCGCTGGTTTTTGTCACTGAAGTGCTGCATTTACCTTCTCTCTCCCTTCTTCTCCCTCCCTCTCTCCCTCTCACACCCTAACCCACTGACTCTCTCTCTCTCACCTCCACCTCTCTCCTTCTCTCCCCTTCCTTTATATATGTCATTCTTTCCTCCTCATTTCATCATCCTTAATCCTTCCTCCCCCCCACCCACACACACACACACACACACACACACACACACACACACACACACACACACACACACACACACACACAAAAACATACAATGAAAACACACAAACACAATAAAACATTTACACACACACACACACACACACACACACACACACACACACACACACACACACACACACACCAAACTAAACACAATCACACTAATGCTCCGCCTCGTAGAAATTCACATGTCAAGAGGTGTGTTAACAGCGGAAAGACTCCAGTAAGCTGTATTTTGTGGATGTGTGTGTATATTATTGTTTCCGCCTTGTGTTATAATGAGGAGGCTACTGTATACCCAATGTCTGGTCATGTTTTTTTTTTTTTTTTTACTATGGGTGGCTGTGTGTGTGTGTGTGTGTGTGTGTGTGTGTGTGTGTGTGTGTGTGTGTGTGTGTGTGGTATCTAGCAGTTATATAAAAGGTGAATCTGATCGTATATTTTCATCCCAATATAAAACAGAATTCTGATCGTAAATTTTATTCACTTCATGCAATAATCTGATTGTGAACCCCATCAGGTACAGAATACACCTCTGTATTCTGAGTTACAGCAGAAGGACTGACTGCTCACATTACAAGAACGTAAGGAAAATATGTGATTTTTTTTTATGCATATTAAAGTCACTCAGGTGTTAATTAAAGGCAGGTGGTGATGTACTGGTGGTGGTGGGGAGGGGTGATGGTAGAGGGGAGGGGGTGGAGAGGGAGGGAGGGGTTGTGGTGGGGGCAGGGAGTCGCCAGCGGTATACAATGATTTGATCTTTTCATGATTTTCAGTACAGTTTTTATTATTGGACGAGGGGGGAGGGGAGGAGGGGAGGAGGGGAGGAGGGGGTGTGGGGGAGAGGTAAAGGTTGCAAGGAGGGAAGGGTGAAGTGAGGGGAAGGTAAGGTGTAGATTGAGGAAGGGAAGTGAGGGAAGGATTGAAGTGAGGTGAAGGTAGGTAGAGGGTAGGGAAGACGACGACGAAAGGACAGGCATGTGGAGGATAAGGTGGTGTGAGATGAGGGAAGCAAGGGAGAATGACGGGAGTTAGATAAGGGGAAACGAGGGAGAGAGGGCTGAGTATACTGTATATCATGTTACCCTGACTTAGTTTTAATGAATGTGTGTGTGTGTGTGTGTGTGTGTGTGTGTGTGTGTGTGTGTGTGTGTGTGTGTGTGTGTGTGTGTGTGTATTCTTGACACCTTCATGGAGTTGCTCATCCTTGACACAGGCACAAGAAACAGGTGAGGTTGGCCATTGTTACCTTGCGCCTTTGCTAAACTTCAGGTAATTATATTTTTCTGCAGGTAACTCAGGAACGCGTCATTTTTCAGGTGATTTTTTTTTCCACCTTGGTCCCTGAGGAGCTGTAAGGAGACCCAACTTGTGAGGAGGAGACAGGTGTGTGGGAGCAGGTGTGTGGGGGGCAGGTGTGTGAGGCAGGTGTGTGGAGGCAGTTGTGTGGGGCAGGTGTGTTGGAGGCAGGTGTCTCAGGTAATCTGGCGTAAATCAGGGCTACTAATAAATATTGGGTCGCCTCACGCACGTCAACGCTACAGGCACCGTGGGCCACCACCATCGTGAGGGACGACCTGCTTTGACCTGCTGCTGGTGGTGATGGTGGTGGTGGTAGTAGTGATGATGGTGGTAGTGGTAGTAGTGGTGGTAATGGTGATGATGATAGTGATGGTAGTGGTGTTGGTGATGATAGTAGTGATGGTAGTTGTGGTGGTAGCAGTAGTGATGATGTGGTGGTAGTGTGGGTATGGTGATGATAGGATGTAGTGGTGTTGGTGATGATAGAGGATGGTGTTGTGGTGGGTAGTGATGATGGTAGTGGTAGTAGTGGTGGTAATGGTGATGATGATAGTGATGGTAGTGGTGTTGGTGATGATAGTAGTGATGGTAGTTGTGGTGGTAGCAGTAGTGATGATGGTGGTAGTGGTAGTAGTGGTGGTAATGGTGATGATGATAGTGATGGTAGTGGTGTTGGTGATGATAGTAGTGATGGTAGTTGTGGTAGTAGTAGTAGTGATGATGATGGTGTTCTCTCCTTCACCACCACTGTTGCTACTTGACTGAGGATCACTAGGAGGGTAACAGCGGGTTGCTCGGAGGAACATCTCGAGGGTGTTGTTGAACCTAATACTGCTGCTGTTGCCAGGGCCTCTCTCTACCCCATCAGGCTCTACACCACTCCCTTCCTCATGCTGGGGATAAAGTTCCTCCTCCTACACCACCACCAGTATAAGACAGGTATATTACACGTCATAAAGGCTTCATTCGTCGACCTGTTGTTAATAGTACTGTATCCTAGCAGTTGGTGACAGAGACATCTTGCAGTGTTATGTCTCAGTGAACCATCAGTACACACCCAATCCTACACATAACGACCTGTATCAGTGATGTGGTAGTGAAGGATCTCCAACATCCTATAATCAAGCAGCCTACACTTAGGAGAATAATCCTTTTGTTGATGTGTTGGTACTCCCGTTGTGTTAAATACCAGTGAACGACCCTACTGTAACCACCACTACCACCATCACCACTATCATCATTATCACACACTACCATCACTATCACCACTATACAGAAACAGCCTACACAACAACTCACGACCACTTAGTTGACCCGTGCAGCCTCATAATAGGACACCAGCAGGCCTGGTGGCTGGTGGTGGTGGTGGTGGTGGTGGTGGTACAGGTGAAGCATGTGGCGTGGTGTCGCGCTGGGTCAGAGGATGGCGTGGAATGGCCAGGTAGGTCTGATGTGTGGCACTATGCAGGCACAGGTGGGGGAGGGTGCCTTCTCACCTGGTCTGGCCCCGGATCCTCTGATATTCGCAAATTCATATTTTTTTTTGTTATCTGGTTCAGATTCTCACCTATTTCACGTTTATTCTCTTAACCAACTGAGGATAAGAGAAGGTATTTAGTTAAGGTAGAGTCTCAGTGTAACCTGGACGCCATTTTGACTACACTTTGAGTGAATCTTATCTTATGCGAGTCACTTAAGGGAAAACTTTTCACGTACAAACCTGTGAGAATTTCTGGCTTGTTGCCTTGGTGTGTGTGTGTGTGTGTGTGTGTGTGTGTGTGTGTGTGTGTGTGTGTGTGTGTGTGTGTGTGTGTGTGTGTGTGTGTGTATTGTGTTGTGTGTGTGTGTGTGTGTGTGTGTGTGTGTGTGTGTGTGTGTGTGTGTGTGTGTGTGTGTGTGTGTGTGTTTGTGTTGTGTGTGTATGTGTGTGTGTGTGTGTGTGTGTATTGTGTATGTGTGTGTATGTGTGTGTGTGGTGGGTGGGTATTGTGTATGAGTGTGTGTGTGTGTGTTTATGATGGTCGATTTTAGGGGTGTCTTTTAATGGTTGATAATTGAATAATGAGTATACAGGTAAATATATTCATTGTATTGTTGAAATATATTATATATTATTATAACATATTCATACACACACACACACGCGCGTCTCATTATACAAAACAAACAGCAGCGGCCTTGCAATTAACGTTGTCTTCTTTAAAAATTGTCTTTCATGTGTAAGAGGAGGCGTGGGAATCCTACCAACCTGTGTGTGTGTGTGTGTGTGTGTGTGTGTGTGTGTGTGTGTGTGTGTGTGTGTGTGTGTGTGTGTGTGTGTGTGTGTGTGTGTGTGTGTGTGTGTGTGTGTGTGTGTGTGTGTGTGTGTGTGTGTGTGTGTGTGTTTTTATTACCACACCATACCTATAACAACCTTGATAATTGTTTGTAAATTAAAGTGTGATGGAGGTTAGGTTAGGTTAGTTGGGGGGGACGGGGACTTAACCGCCTTTTATTAACTTCTGTGTAAAATTATCTCACTAAAATATATTAACATGTTTATAATTAACATAAGTGTATATTAATATTATCCACAAAACTCGAGATACTTTCCAAAGTTTACGTACAATAACACAGTATTAACATATTCTGTTTATAAAAATATTAACATGTTTAAACTAAAAAAGTGTTAATATTGGTGTTAAAAATGCTGTGTTAAACTAAATCAGCATTTATATCTGTTTTAAAAATGCTGTGTTAATCTAAATCAGCGTTAGTATGTGTTAAAAATGCTGTGTTAATCTATTCCTGTGTTAAAACTACGCCAGAGGGAGATTTAACAACGTTTAAGCTTAATCCTGTGTTAATGTTTACAAATCTCGTCTGAGGAGGCACCTGGAACACTTAAGGACTTACAGGTGTATGATGAGAGGAAATATTTACCTGGTTGTAGATAAACACAGGTGAGGGAGGCGTATAATGAGGCAGCCAGCGGCACCTTTAAAGATAGTGGCGTGTTTATGTGGCTCTCACACCTAGTGGCTCTTACTGCGTGATACTGGTAACTGATCTCTCAGATTGCTAATTAATACATGTATTTTAATTACTGCAACCACACACACACACACACACACACACATACAGTCATATAGGGGATTATTTAACATTCGATTATTGAGGGTGGGGATTTTGCCCGACTCACGTTAATGGGATTTCATTTGACAAATCCGGTCTGGTTGTGTGTTGGTCCTCATGGTCTCTAGTTTATCCGTTAATGTTATTTCCGATAAATCCTGTATTGCCAGGTTCTGTAAATCCATTGATGTTAAATGTTTCCGGTTATGTAAATCCCTTGGAATTAAATCCGTTAATAGTTTGCTCTTAATTGATGTTGATCTGATAATTCGCCTTATTGTTAACCTGATAAATCCTTCTGCTGTAAATCCTACAAATCCCTTACTGTTAACCGGAAAATTCACTTGATATTAATCGGGTAAATCCACCAAGTGATTAATCCTATAAATCCCTTTACTATCTATTCAGTATTCCCCTCACTGTTAAATCTGTAAATCCCCTCACTGTTAAATCCGTAAATCCCCTCACTGTTAAATCTGTAAATCCCCTCACTGTTAAATCTGTAAATGCCGTCACTGTTAAATCCGTAAATGCCCTCACTGTTAAATCCGTAAATCCTCTCGCTGTTAATCCGGTAATCCCTCCTACCTGCTGACACACCGGATTTGCATATCAGCTGACAACCGCTTTCAGGAGATCAAGTCCCCTCTCTTCACTCCGCTTCTCCCAGTAAAAACATCGCCACTGCAGGCAATCGGCATCGCCTGACGTTCGTTTTCCACCGAAAGTCGAACGTTTGCTCTCGCCTTCTGCCTCCACTGGCGATTGATGGGAAGTGGTGAGTCATTAGCAGTGAGTAGTCTGCCATTTAACTAAGAGGTAAGTAAGTGTATTATAATTGCCACTTAAGGGGTAATTAGTCATATAATCTGCCACTTAAGGGGTAATTAGTTATATAATCTGCCACTTAAGGGGTAATTAGTTATATAGTCTGCCACTTAAGGGGTAATTAGTCAGATAGTCTGCCACTTAAGGGGTAATTAGTTATATAGTCTGCCACTTAAGGGGTAATTAGTCATATAGTCTGCCACTTGATTCAGGGATTAAATTGTGGTAGGGAGGTATAGCGATGTTGGTAGGGGAGACTGATGATTGTGGTAGGTAGGGAAGGAGAGCGTGGTGGTGAGGGTGGTAGGGATGTGGTGGTGAGGGTGGTAGGGATGTGGTGGTAGGGATGTGGTGGCAATGGTGGTAGGGATGTGGTGGTAATGGTGGTAGGGATGTGGTGGTAATGGTGGTAGGGATGTGGTGGTAATGGTGGTAGGGATGTGGAATGTAGATGGGGGGGAAAGGAGGGAGGGTGAAGGGAAGGGGTGGATGAAGGAGGGAGGGAGGGAGAGGGCGGGTGAGGGGAGGGAGAAGAGGGGGGTTTGGGAGGGGTTGGGGTGAGAGGAGGGAGGGGTGGGTGAGGGAGAGGGGGGGTGGTGAGGAAGGAGGAACCAATTAGCGCGCATACTTTTCTGTCTCTCTTTCTCCTTTTTCACTCGTGATTTTTTATGCTCTCCTTCTTTTATGAATGTTTAGTTTTTCACTGACTAAAACACACACACACACACACACACACACACACACACACACACACACACACACACACACACACACACACACACCTCCTGCCACCTGCAGCCCCCCCACCCAACTCGCGCAGTCCACCACTACAACAAAATTCAGCCCATAAGAGCCTGCACCGATAGATATAAGAACAGCACCATTCCATCTATTGTTAAAATAATAAACAACTCCTGATTTATGTACTGTACAGCCCTGTAAATGTATTCAATGCATATTATATCATTATGTCTAAATCAAATGTAAGTCTGTATATTTTCAACCACCGGCTGCAACTCTATTAATAAACCGTTTATTATTATTATTATTATTAATATCACACACACACACACGCACACACATACACACACACACACACACACACACACACACACACACACACACACACACACAACTCACTTTGTTTACACCCACCTCTTATCAATCCACTAAATTCACCCACCTGCCCCCCTGCCCGCCACATTGGCTGATGGTGACTGTCCAAATAAACACACATTCATTTGACAGTCACAACCTCCCGGCGAGAATAATAGGATATACCGACCACACCATCTGGCACTGACCACACCATCTGCCACTGACCACACCATCTGCCACTGACCACACCATCTGCCACTGACCACACCACTGACAGTAACCACGTCATCTAGCACTACGAGCGTCAGTCTGTAGTGTACCTGTAATCTACCTATAGTCTACCTACAGTATAGTCAACCTGTAATCTACCTATAGTCTACCTCTAATCTACCTGTAGTCTGCCTGTGCCGTATAATGTGTTACTCAGTCTATGTAATTGAAATAGGAAAGGTCACGTATTATATTTTAATCGTGTCAGTTTAGCATATCTCATTTACATACTAAAGATCACAAAGGTTGACCTCTCCTACCTAGTTAGTTTATCTGCCGTGAATTACTAATTTAAATACTGTATATATGTATGTTTTTTGGTATATATGTTGAACCTTGTAGATAGACGGGGTATATAGGTAGATATATACATGTACGGGGCTTTTAGGTCACGTGTAGAAGGTAGCATATATACACGGTGTTGTAAGCGAGGTTAGGAGTTACTATGTATACTCTTAAGAACCAAGGTTTAGGGTGACACTGGGTGGCTGTGAGCGTGCGTGTTGCTGTCTGGGATTGTGAAGGAGAGGAGGGAGGGGGCATGTTCCTGGTGGGGCGTGGTGTCCTCAAGGGGCACTACCTTGTTGGTGGGGAGTTAGGCAATTTGTCAGGTTTATTGTGTCGTGGGGAGAGGATGGTTGGGGAGATGGGGAGAGCGTGATGGGAGATGGAGTGGGTGGCTGGGTAGATGGGGAGAGGATGACCTGGTGTAGTTTTCCATAAGGGACTCTTCATACTCGTTGGACGGAAAGACCCAGGCGGTGTTGAGTGCTCGTACTGGCGTTGTGTTTAATATAAATTATGAACTTGAGTTGTAAGTTGAGTAAGAGAGGAGTTAAAGAGCTGAAGGATCTTGGACTTGTTGACAGATGTAAGTTGGTTTATTGCTTCCGTGAACATGACTCACTCAGAAGCGGTCGACTGTTGCACTTTTATATTGAGTTGTAAGTTGCCTCAGGACCAGATCAACGTATTAACACCGAGAGACACAGACGACAAATTGCCCCCTGACAGTCGCTCCTTAATTCACGACGGACTTTTAAAACTCCTTCAGTATCAAGGGAACTTATTGGCAACAGGAGTGAGACTTTAACACAAGCTGTGGACAGTTTTACGAGGCCAACAACGCTACTTAACCCGCCAGTGTCAAGGGAAGACGCTAACAACTTTTTCCCAACTCATAAAGATGAACTTTTCTGGTCTTGTGGACGTTGAGGACCAAAGTGTGAGGCCAGCTGGTGGGGAGGTGAGGGCCCCGAGTGTGAGGTCAGCTGGTGAGGGGGACACATTGAGGACCCCGAGTGTGAAGCCAGCTGGTGGGGAAGTGAGGGCCCAGAGTGTGAGGTCAGCTGGTGGGGGGGACACATTCAGGACCCCGAGTGTAAAGCCAGCTGGTGGAGAGGTGAGGGCCCAGAGTGTGAGGCCAGCTGGGAGGGGACACATTGAGACCCTGAGTGTGATGCCAGCTGGTGGGGAGGTGAGGGCCCAGAGTGTGAGGTCAGCTGGTGAGGGGACACATTGAGGACCCTGAGTGTGAAGCCAGCTGGTGGGGAGGTTAGGCCCAGAGGTGATGCCAGCTGGTGGGGAGGGAGGGCCCAGAGTGTGAGGCCAGCTGTGGGTGTAACCCGAGTGTGAAGCCAGCTGGTGGTTAGCCCAGTGTGGGGGAGGTGAGGGCCCAGAGTGTGAGGTCAGCTGGTGAGGGCCCAGGGTGAGGCTGGTGGGGGAAGTGAGGGCCCCGAGTGTGAAGCCAGCTGGTGGGAGGTGAGGCCGAGTGGAAGCCGTGGGGACATTGAGGGCCCTGAGTGTGAAGCCAGCTGGTGGGAGGTGAGGGCCCAGAGTGAGGCCAGCTGGTGGGGAGGTGGAGGCCCGAGTGAGCGGTGGAGGGAGACATTGAGGGCCCTGAGTGTGAAGCTAGCTGGTGGGGAGGTGAGGGCCCCGAGGTGGCCAGCTGGTGGGGAGGTGAGGGCCCAGAGTGTGAGGTCAGCTGGTGAGGGGGACACATTGAGGACCCCTGGTGTGAAGCCAGCTGGTGGGGGAGGTGAGGGCCCAGAGGTGAGGTCAGCTGGTGGGGAGGTCAGACACAAGTACACGACGCACCTTCTCCAGGTTTACTGTCGTCGGTACATAACTTCCTGGTCACGTCTTTACTACTCCAGGTTAGGTGATTGGCTGTTGGGGGTGACTGTGACCTCTTACTGTGTGTTACTAATGTCTCTCTCTACCACATTATAGATAGGACTGTGGTAATGGAGACGAGGATTAAAAAGCAATTATTGTGCCATAGAAACATTAGGAATAGTGTTGGGAACTGTACAGTGGTGGACCTTGGAACTGTGCCACTGTGTAAGAGCTGTGGTATGTGTAGGAACTAAACACTGTATAAGAGCTAGTACTGTGTAGGAACTGTGCCATTGTGTAAGAGCTGTGGTACTGTGTAGGAACTGTGCCACTGTGTAAGAGCTGTGGCACTGTGTAGGAACTGCATGTAGAGCTGTGGTACTGTGAACTGTGCCACTGTGTAAGAGCTGTGGTACTGTGTAGGAACTGCCACTGTGTGAAGAGCTGTGGCACTGTGTGAGGAACTGTGCCACTGTAAGGGCTGTGGTACTGTGTAGGAACTGCATTGTAAGAGCTGTGGCACTGTGTAGGAACTGTGCCACTGTGTAAGAGCTGTGGTACTGTAGGAACTGTGCCACTGTGTAAGAGCTGTGGTACTGGTGAACTGCCACTGTGTAAGAGCTGTTGGTACTGTGTAGGAACTGTGCCACTGTGTAAGAGCTGTGGTACTGTGTAGGAACTGTGCCACTGTGTATGAGCTGTGGTACTGTGTAGGAACTGTGCCACTGTGTAAGAGCTGTGGTACTGTGTAGGAACTGTGCCACTGTGTAAGAGCTGTGGTACTGTGTAGGAACAGTGCCACTGTGTAAGAGCTGTGGTACTGTGTAGGAACAGTGCCATTGTGTAAGAGCTGTGGTACTGTGTAGGAACTGTGCCACTGTAAGAGCTGTGGTACGTAGAACAGTGCCATTGTATTGTGGTACTGTGTAGGAATGCCATTGTGTAAGAGCTGTGGTACTGTGTAGGAACTGTGCCACTGTGTAAGAGCTGTGGTCTGTGTGTGAACTGTGCCACTGTAAGAGCTGTGGTACTGTGTAGGAACTGTGCCACTGTGTAAGAGCTTGGTACTGTGTAGGAACTGTGCCACTGTGTAAGAGCTATGGTACTGTAGGAACAGTGACTTGTAAGAGCTGTGGTACTGTGTAGGAACAGTGCCATTGTGTAAGAGCTGTGGTACTGTGTAGGAACTGTGCCACTGTGTAAGAGCTGTGGTACTGTGTGAGGAACAGTACTGTAGAGCTGTGGTACTGTAGGAACAGTGCCATTGTGTAAGAGCTGTGGTACTGTGGGAACTGTGCCACTGTGTAAGAGCTGTGGTACTGTGTAGGAACAGTGCCACTGTGTAAGAGCTGTGGTACTGTGTAGGAACTGTGCCACTGTGTAAGAGCTGTGGTACTGTGTAGGAACAGTGCCATTGTGTAAGAGCTAGGTAGCTGTGGGAACAGTGCCATTGTGTAAGAGCTGTGGTACTGTGTAGGAACCGGCCACTGTGTAAGAGCTGTGGTACTGTGTAGGAACAGTGCCACTGTGTAAGAGCTGTGGTACTGTGTAGGAACTGTGCCACTGTGTGGAGCTGTGGTACTGTGTAGGAACTGTGCCACTGTGTAAGAGCTGTGGTACTGTGTAGGAACAGTGCCACTGTGTAAAGCTGTGGTACTGTGTAGGAACAGTGCCATTGTGTGAAGAGCTGTGCACGTGGTGTGCCACTGTGTAAGAGCTGTGGTACTTGTAGAACTGTGCCATTGTGTAAGAGCTGTGGTACTGTGTAGGAACTGTGCCACTGTGTAAGAGCTGTGGTACTGTGTGGAACTGTGCCACTGTAAGAGCTGTGGCATGTGTAGGAATGTTGTGAGCTGTGGTACTGTGTAGAACTGTGCCACTGTGTAAGAGCTGTGGTACTGTGTAGGAACTGTGCCACTGTGTAAGAGCTGTGGTACTGTGTAGAACAGTGCCATTGTGTAAGAGCTGTGTAGAACTGTGCCACTGTGTAAGAGCTGTGGTACTGTGTAGAACAGTGCCACTGTAAGAGCTGTGGTACTGTGTAGGAACTGTGCCACTGTGTAAGAGCTGTGGTACTGTGTAGAACTGTGCCACTGTGTAAGAGCTGTGGCACTGTGGGAACTGTGCCATTGTGTAAGAGCTGTGGCACTGTGTAGGAATGTGCCACTGTGTAAGAGCTGTGGCACTGTGAACTGAGCCACTGTGTAAGAGCTGTGGTACTGTGTAGGAACTGTGCCACTTAACTTCAGGAGGACCACTGAACGATACTGGACTTATAGGAACACTAAAGTCTCGAACTAGGAACAGTGCCGAATGGGATTGGGATTTATAGGGGTAGGAGGGATTTGATTCGGATTAGCGTATTCAGCGAATTAACAATGGTTGGTTAGAAATGGGATTAGTGCAGGGGGAATGGGGGAGGGGAGTGAGGGAATGGGGGTGAGAGAGGGGATGAGAGTGAGGGAGTGAGGGAGGAGGTGAGAATGAGGATCAGTGCCCGAGAGGAGTGTGGTGAGGGAGGGCAGGGAGAGAGTGAGGAGGGAATGGGTGAGGCCGTTGAGGGAGGAGGGAGAAAGGAAGGAAGGAAGGAAGGGCCGTCGAGGAGAGGAAGGAAGGAAGGAAGGGCCGTCGAGGAAGAGGAAGGAAGGAAGGAAGGGGCCCGAGGGAGGGAGGAAGGAAGGAAGGGATGGACAGCCGAGGGAGGGAGAAAGAAGGAAGAGAGGCAATAAGATACCCGAAGGTGGAGGAAGACTGGACCAAAACATCATGAATCTATCTGTTTGTTTGTTTGTCTCTCTACCGTCTCTCTCCCATAAAATAGACAGCACCCTGAGCCCTGTCTGTCTGTCTGCTGCCCCCATGACAGGCCACACCCATGACAGGCCACACTCCTTTCACCTGCCTTCCATCACAGACAGTAGTTATCCACATCATTATACTGATGGAAGGGGAAGGAGGAGGTGGGAGGAGGTCATTATGCCTCGGTCAGGGCCCAGGGTGATGGTTAGGGACGATCAGCCTTAAATTGGCCTTTGATAGCCTCTGCTTGTTGGGGGAACCACCAGGCGGTTGTCTTGTAATGGTCGAGTCTTGATTTATAGGTCAGTGGGAAGGAGTTGGTCCAATATTCAAGAGGTGGTGGTGGTGAAGGTGGTGGTGGTGATGATGGTGATGATGATGATGATGATGATGCCGGGGTGAATTTATCTATAGCGGATCACTAACTTTTTTTTCTTAATTAGTTGCTCTACTCTCTCTCTTAACTGTTAGCGTCAGGAATACCAAAAATACGCATCATTAAGGTAATTTTTGTTTACCTTAAGTAAGAGTCTGTGTGTTTTTTAGACGCCATCTTGGATACCAACTTGTAGTGTATTGTAAATTAAATAATTGACTGGGTTATCGTAATGGAGGGGGGGTATGAGTTACGATCCTTTAAGATTACGACCCCAGGTGAGGCTACACAGGTACGATAACAATGGGGGCGACCTGTACCTGTACCTGTGGACGAGGATGACAGAAACCTGGTGAAATATTTATGGAATTGCATATTGATGAGACTGAAAGGTTTATTGAAATATTTTGCGTTTAATGAATGTATGTTTTTATTATTATTATTATTATTATTATTATTATTATTATTATTATTATTATTATTATTATTATTATTATTATTACAGTAGTCTCAACAAAGACTTTAATATGCATATCCACGTACAAACAATTACTATTACAACACCGCTGAGCAACAAACACAACCATTTTTTAACCTACATCAGTACATTATCTGTGTGTGTGTGTGTGTGTGTGTGTGTGTGTGTGCATCATACTGTGGCCTTACTAAAGTGAAATTCCTATACATTGGCTTCATCATAGGAGCTTCGAACCAGTATCCAAAGAGTTCAATAGGGGTTTGGAACATGTAGTCAAAGGGTTCATTCTCCACCCCACGTCGATGGGCCTCTCCACCCGCCCACTGTGTGTACCACTGAGGGTCTGGTCTCATCTGTGGTGCTTCGAGTGAACACAAGTGTCGAACCACCTGGCGTGATGAACTGCCGATATGTAAATTGTAAAAGGGAATCAATGCAAGAGTATTGTTAACTGACTCACTCGAACACCTGATGCTGGTGGTAGTGGTGATTGTGGTAATGGTGGTGGTTGTGGTAGTATTGGTAGTGGTAGTATTAATGGTGTTGGTAGTGGTGATTGTGGTAGTTTGGTGAAGGAGCCTTTCCAGTTTTCCCTAACCTAACCTAACATAATCTAACCTAACCTAACCTAACCTAACCAAACCTAACCTAACCTAACCAAACCTAACCTAACCTAACCTAACCTAACAATCTAGTTCAGAATGGAACGTAGAAGCAACTTAAGACATATTAGGATTTATTCCATTTGGTTATATTCGTGATGAAGGGATTTTTTTGCCTGGTGGGATTTTTTTTACCCGAACACTTGCTGAAATAAATCCGGGAGGTGAAGGGCTAATATGGATTTTCCTGGCAGCTGTGTGACTAAAAGGCAGTTATTTTTATACGTGTAAAATCCCTTGTAATCCTGATGTTTATTCATTGAAGTGTTTACCTAGGGCAGAGATCCATGTGAATGAGGGGATTACGGCAGCTGGGTTGGGAGTGGAGGTATGTATGGTGGGGGATTAGTTTGGGGGGGATTCGCTAACAATGGGATTAATTGTTTTGGTGGGGCTCGCTAATTGGTTTATGAGGGATTCGGTAGGGGATTCGTTTTGGGGGGGATTCGCTATGTGTGGGAGTCGTTAATTGGTGAGACTCGCTAGAATTTGGATCCGAAATATATAGTAACGCAATGTAACCTAACCTAACCTAACCTAACCTAACCTAACCTAACCTAACCTAACCTAACTTCGATTAGCGTAATCAAACCCAGCCTATCAGGGTCAGGTCCAGCAGGTGCGTGAAGAGTCGAGCCCAGCAGGTGTGTGGAGGGTACGCCATGTGGCACTGGTCAGCTGACAGGTCAATTACCTTCAGTGCCAGCCACAGGTCTCTCTCTCTCTCTCTCTCTCTCTCTCTCTCTCTCTCTCTCTCTCTCCCAGCTTTCTTCTCCATTTTGTCCACTGCCATTGGACATACGAATCCTTCCTTCCGTCCGTGCCTCCACCCAACCGTCGTGCGTCCGTCCGTCTGTCCGTGTCTTGTCCACGCGATAACTTAAACAAATACGGATGAATCTGAACCAAACTTAGTGTGAGGATACAACACAACGAGCTCTCAGAGTAGTTTGTTAATGAGAGTTGTATGTCTTTCCTCTAAAGAGTTGTGAGCTCTTGGACCTTGTGGTGGCTGGGTGGCTGAGTTATTAGGTCTTCTACTTTCACTCTCCCCTCTTTCCCCTCCTCCACCCCCTTCTAATTTCCGCTTCTTTCATCTTCTGTTTTCTTTCTCTTTTCATCTCTTCCTTCCCCTTCCCTAGGCTTCCTCTCCTTCTTCCTTCCCTAGCTATAAATTTCCTTTCGATTCCCCCCTCCCACCTCTCTCTCTCTCTCTCTTTTTTTTCTCTCCTATTCACTCCGACACGTCTGTTCTCTATCGTCTCTTCTTTATTGGATTACTTTTATTCCTCATTTGCCTTCCCTCCTCCTCCCCTGCCTCCCTCCTCCCCTCCCTCCCCTCCCTCCTCCCTCCCTCCCTCGTTTCCTGCCTCCACAGACTGCTGGTACGACCTCCTCTTATGTGCTCACTCTCTCTCTCTTCCTTTTTCTTTTATTTTCTTTTAATTTTGGGTTTTCTTTTCCTACATTCCTCTTCCTCCCTTTATCTCTCTCCTCTGCATTTCTTCATTCACCATCCCCCAACTCTGTCTCTCCTAATCCCCCACCACATCTTCGCCCTCCCCCTCCTCCTCTTCTTCCTATTCCTCCTCCTCCTCTTCTTCTTCTTCCTCCTCCTCCCTCCTCCTATTTTCCTCCACCTCCCTTTTCTTCCTCCTCCTCCTCCTCCTCCTCTCGTGTGAAGGTCTGGTACGTAACAATGATCATTGAAATAAGATCCAACGGGGGCGAATCTGTGTCCTGGCTCAGTGTTGCTCCTAAGGGTGGGGGGGAGGGAAGGTAGGTGGAGGGGGAGGAAGGGTTAGGAGGAATCATATGGAGGAGGGAGGATAGGAAGTAGGGGTAGGGAGGAGGGAGGATAGGGTAGGGGTAGGTGGTGGGAGGGGGAGGGAGGGAGTGTGGGACTACTTTTGCAGGACAACACACTCTGCACATACACACACACACACACACACACACACACACACACACACACACACACACACACACACACACACACACTTTTAATCTTCTCTTGAGTGATTCATTTTGATCCTCAGCTTTAACTATTTCAACAGGTTAGAGGAGTGTGTAAAGGAGGGGAGGAGGAAGAGAAGGAGAGAAGGAAGAGAGGAAGGATGGATAGGTTCCTACTCTCTTACTTCTCTCTTTTTGCTTCATTAGAGTAAAAGGAAGATCAGACTATAACTCTTACTCCTCTCTACTCTACTCTTCCTCGTTCCCTACTGGCTCCTCCCCACCTCTCTTCCTCCTCCCCTCGTTCCCTACTGGCTCCTCCCCACCTCTCCTCCTCCTCCTCCTCCTCCTCCTCCTCCTCCTCCTCCTCCTCCTCTCTCCTCCTCTCCCCTCCTTCCTCCTCCTCCTCCTCCTCCTTCACAAAAGAGGCTGGTTAAAACTATCTCTACCTCTTCCCTCCCATCTCTCCTCCCTCTCCTCCACCCTTCCCTTCCCCTTCCTCCCCCTTCCCCTTCCTCCCCCTCCCCTCTCCCCTCTTTTATGGGAGTAACAATTAAAGTTGGTAAGAGGAAAGCCAAGCCAAAACTTGTTAGAAAAGTAAGAGTGATGAAAGACCTGGTCTAATGTGTTACGCCACCAACGTATTAAAAGAGACATGGACGAGTTGTGGTGGTGAGGTTGTGGATGGTGTGGTGAGGGTTGTGGGTGGTGGTGTGGTGAGGTTGTGGTGTGGTGTGGTGAGGTTGTGGTGGTGGTGTGGTGAGGTTGTGATGGTGAGGGTTGTGGTGTGTGGTGTGGTGAGGTTGTGGTGGTGTGGTGGGGGTTGTGGTGGTGAGGGGTTGTGGTGGTGGGTGTGGTGAGGGTTGTGGTGGTGTGGTGAGGGTTGTGATGGTGAGGGGTTGTGGTGGTGTGGTGTGGTGAGGGTTATGGTGGTGATGGGTTGTGGTGGTGGGGTTTTGGTGGTTGGGGTTGTTGTGGTGAGGGTTGTGGATAGTGGGGTGATGAGGTGTGATGTGGTGTGAGGGTTGTGATGATGTGGTGAGGTGGCTGTGGTGGTGTGGGGTTTTGATAGTGTATAGAGCAGCTAGTTTATTGTGCACCCCATACTCATCCTGTGAGCTATAACG